>NC_084612.1:3598866-3731366 GCF_033978795.1 Nerophis ophidion
ATTTTAGCAAAAGGCAAACCGACTAAGAAGTTGGAGGAGGACTCAGGACAGACATGGAAATATGTTTTTAAAAAATCTAAATGGGGCAACAAAACCCGATATCTTCAGCCATCTTTCAGAAAACAAATACAGAAATGTTACTTTTTTTTCTGGAAACAAAACCAGATGCTTTAGCTGTAGCCATTTTTCTGGTGACAAAACAAGATTATTTTAGTCAAAGTCACAGCGATTAACAAGACAAGTCTACTGTGCTATTTTTCTGTGAAATAAACTTGAATGATTTCAAAATTTGGCTCACGACTTGATGATATGGAAAAATGTTTTTCTTCCTGAAGATAAACCATTTGAGAAGCACTCAACTCACACATGCTTACTCCAAATCATCATTGATGCAGAACCAGCAGACAATAACCAACATTATGTTTTATGTTCATCGGAAATTCCCCCGACAGCTCGTACAGCAAATGAATATGTTTGTCTTGATACAAGGAATAACGTTAGCTAACTTAGCATCATCTGAAGACAATGATGTTGCCTAGCTAGCTAGGACTTCACTTACATCTCTCATTCCTCGCTGATTCTTCCCTGCTGCGGGCGAATAACTTTCTGATATCCATCTAGGAGTTACAGTTTGAGTCAAATCCAAATCAAAATAATGTAAGTAACAAATTGTTGTTGGCTAACGTTACCTACCTCACGCAGTGATTCTCATCCTCTCTCTCTCTCGCTCTCTCTCTCTCTCTCTGAGCTGAAGTCTCATCCACACGTGAATAAATTACCATATTAATTAGCCATGTGCTCATTGTTACGTGGAGTGAATACAGTAGCAATCAATTACCATACTAAGTAGTATGTGCGCTGTTGTCTATGTTATGTAGACTTAAAACTCTGAAGCGTTTTTTTTTTATTGGTGAAATTTTTACTGGGGCACTGCAGATCAACACTGGGGCACGTGCCCCAGTGAAATCTGTCTGGCGATGCTCGTGGTCAACCGGGAACCTCCAAATGAATTGGAAGCTGCTGGAACACAGGTGTCAGTGTCCACAGTCGAGCGTGTTTTGCATCGCCATGGATTGAGAGGCTACCATACAAGAAGGAAGCCCTTGCTCCAGAAGCGACACCTTAAGCCTCGTCTAAAGTTTGCTGCTGATCACATGGCCAAAGATAAGACCTTCTGATGGAAATTTCTAAGGTCTGATGAAATAAAAATTGAGCTGTTTGGCCACAATACCCAGCAATATGTTTGGAGAAGAAAGGGGGAGGCCTTTAATCCCAGGAACACCATTCCTACAGTCAAGCATGGTGGTGGTAGTATTATGCCCATGGGTCTGTTTTGCTGCCAATGGAACTGATGCTTTACAGAGAGTAAATGGGACAATGAAAAAGGAGGATTACCTCTAAAGTCTTCAGGACAACCTAAAATCATCAGCCCGCAGGTTGGGTCTTGGGCGCATTTGGGTGTTGCAACAGGACAATGACCACAAACACATGTCAAAATTGGTAAAGGAATGGCTAAATCAGGCTAGAGTTAAGTTTTTAGAATGGCCTTCCCAAAGTCTTGACTTAAACATGTGGACAATGCTGAAGAAAACAAGTCCCGTGTCAGAAAACCAACACATTTAGCTGAACTGTACCTTTTTGTCAAGAGGAGTGGTCAAAAATTCAACCAGAAGCTTGTGGATGGCCACCAAAAGCGCCTTATTGCAGTGGAATTTGTCAAGGGACATGTCACCAAATATTAACATTGCTGTATGTATACTTTTGACCCAGCATATTTGGTCACATATTCAGTAGACCCATAATAAATTCATAAAAGAACCAAACTTCATGAATGTTTTTTGTGACCAACAAGTATGTGCTCCAATCACTCTATCACAAAAAAATAAGAGTTGTAGAAATTTTTGGAAACTCAAGACAGCCATGACATTATGTACTTTCCAAGTGGATGTAAACTTACTACTGTGACTGTATGTATATCCATATATATATATATATATATATATATATATATATATACATATATATATATACAGTATATATATATATATATATATATATATATATGTATATATACAGTATATATATATATGTATATATACAGTATATATATATATGTATATATGTATATATACAGTATATATATACATATATATATGTATATATGTATATATATATGTATATATACAGTATATATATATATATGTATATATACAGTATATATATGTATATGTATATATAAGTATATATATATATGTATATTTATGTATATATATACATACATATATATATATATATGTATATATATGTATATTTATATATATGTATGTATGTATATATGTGTGTGTATATATGTACGTATGTATACATATGTATGTATGTATATGTATGTATGTATATATATATATGTATATATATATGTGTGTGTGTATATATGTGTATGTATATATATATATGTATGTATATGTGTATACGTATACATGTGTATATATACTATGTATACAAATGTATGTATCTATATCTGTATGTTTGCTGTCTTTGTACTGTATCTGTATATATACATACATATACAGTATATATGTATAAGTACATGTATACGTGCTTATATATGTGTATATATGTATGTTATTGAATACATTGCTCTATTCTTTCCAAATAAAATATTAAGAGAATATTCTTTATATACCCTTCTTTTTTTCTTACATTTTTGTTTCATGCTTTTGCCCATTGATATAAAAAATGTCCAAACGAAAATGAACACAATATACATTTATGTACATACAAAATAAAGTGTTCACAAACTTCTCATTTATTTCTCTGATTTTGTGATTCTCTGCACTATATGCCCAATTTCCTGAAAAATAATAAAAAACATCCATCCCATCCATCCATTTTCTACCGCTTATTCCCTTTCGGGGTCGCGGGGGGCGCTGGCGCCTATCTCAGCTACAATCGGGCGGAAGGCGGGGTACACCCTGGACAAGTCGCCCCCTCATCGCAGGGCCAACACAGATAGACAGACAACATTCACACTCACATTCACACACTAGGGCCAATTTAGTGTTGCCAATCAACCTATCCCCAGGTGCATGTCTTTGGAAGTGGGAGGAAGCCGGAGTACCCGGAGGGAACCCACGCATTCACGGGGAGAACATGCAAACTCCACACAGAAAGATCCCGAGCCTGGATTTGAACCCAGGACTGCAGGACCTTCGTATTGTGAGGCAGACGCACTAACCCCTCTGCCACCGTGAAGCCAATAAAAAACATATTAAATACAATAATGTAAATATTGGTTTTCACATATTGTGGTGCATCACTATTGATATGGGATTATTATGCACTTATTAATTATATATTTTACAACCTTTCTCATTGACTTGAAGGACAACTTTTTCACGTTAAAAGAAAAACTGCCCCACCATCGCCCTCTTGTGGTGACCAGTTGTTATAGCATAAACGTTCATGACAAAACATGGCAGTTTGAATGAACCTGGATTAGATTTAACATAGGAAACACACACACACACACACTCAACCGTTTCTAATGCCACATAATGCAAAAACAAACGCACCCTCCTGTCTGCAACTTCCTCCACATGTTGTGTGTGTGTCTATGTGTGTGTGTGTGTGTGCACGCAGATGTGCACAACATCTGGAGGCCACCGCAGACCTGGTGGAGGATCAGAGAAGCAAATTTGAGATCGGATCTGACTCTTCTATCAGAACTCTCTGCAGCCATGATTAATGAAGCCTTCGTCACGGTCCGGCCGCCTTTTTCGTGTGCTGGTGTGTTTCCATGGGGTCAGGCGGGTCACGCTTCAGGTTGCAAGGTCCTCGCTTTGCCTCATTTTGAGTTCCACAATTGGAAATGGGGGAGAATTTGGACCTCAACCACTTTTTAATGGGCAAATTTGCATCCAAAGTCGAACAAAACGTCATCCAATTGAGCACCAGAAAGATAAAATCCACTATTTTTACTTTTTCTTTAATCATTTCCGAAGAGTGATCAGGAATGTCCGTGAGAAAATGTGTAATGATAACCACAGAACAGGAAATGGAATGTATTTCATGTAAATTCAGAAATAAATAACATTTTTGCAATCCATGAGAGACTAATCTCCAGCAATAATAAAAACTTTAATAAAAATGTAATAATTCATAAATATAATTCATTACAAATAATACAAAAAAATAAGCATCGATAAGAAATAAAAGTCTACTTTTAATTGTATTTATTATTATTTTTTTAATTGTTGTATTATTTTTAATTAATTATTTTACACTCCATGAGAGACTAACCTCTAGCAATAATAATAATAAAAAATAAAAATAAGATAATGTCAAATTAAATACATATAATTAATTATAAATACAACAATAAAATAAGTACTATTAAAAAAAGTGTACTTTTAATTGTATTTATTATTTAATTATGTATTCCATTTTTATTGTTGTATTATTCATAATAATTTTTACACTGGGAGATTAACCTCAAGCAATAATAATGAAAAAACAAATAGGATAATCACAAATTAAATAACTGTTATTAATTATGAATACAACAATAAAATAAGCATTAACACTAAATAATAGTCTTCTTTAATTGTACCTTTTATCAATTCCTTTGTTATTGTTGTATTATTTACAATTAAATATTTTTACACTCCATGAGAGACTGACCTCTAGCAATAATAAAATACAAATAGGATAATGACAAATTAAATATTATTATGAATACAGCAATACAATAAGCATTAATAAATAAAAGTCTAGTTTTAATTGCATTTATTATTTTATTAAGTGTTCCTTTTTATATTGTTGCATTATTTATAATTATTTTTATACTCCATGAGAGACTAACCTCAAGCAATAATAATAAAATACAAATAGTATAATGACAAATCAAATAAAGATTAGTAATTATAAATACAACAAGAAAATAAGCAATAATAAGAAATACAATTCTACTTTAGTTGTACTTATTATCAATTTATTTTTAATTGTTGTATTATTTAAAATTAATAATTTTTATACTCCATGAGAGACTGACCTCTAGCAGTAATAATAAAAAACAAATAGGATAATGACAAATTAAATAAACGTTATTAATTATAAACACAACAATAAAATAAGCATTAATAAATAAAAGTCTACTTTTAATTGTATTTATTATTTTATTATTTGTTCCATTTTTATTATTGTATTATTTATATTTAATTATTTTTACACTCCATGAGAGACTAACCTCTAGATATATTAATAAAAACCAAATAGGATAATGACAAATTAAATACATGTTATTAATTATACATACAACAATAAAAAAAATATTAATAAGAAATTAAAGTTTATTTAATTGTATTTATTATTTATTCCTTTTTATTGTATTATTTATAATTAATTATTTTTATATTTCATGAGAGACTAACCTCTAGCAATAATAAAATACAAATAGGATAATGACAAATTAAATATTAGTAATTATAAATCAGCAATACAATAAGCATTAATAAATAAAAGTCTAGTTTTAATTGCATTTATTATTTTATTAATTGTTCCTTTTTATATTGTTGTATTATTTATAATTAATTATTTTTATACTCCATGAGAGACTAACCTCGAGCATAATAATAAAATACAAATAGGATAATGACAAATCAAATAAAGAGTATCAATTATAAATACAACAATAAAATAAGCATTAATAAGAAATAAAAGTCTACTTTAGTTGTACTTATCAATTTCTTTTTAATTGTTGTATTATTTAAGATTAATTATTTTTTATACTCCATGAGAGACTGACCTCTAGCAGTAGTAACAAAAAAAATAGGATCATGACAAATTAAATAAACGTTATTAATTATAAACACAACAATAAAATAAGCATTAATAAATAAAAGTCTACTTTTATGTTTTTATTATTTTATTATTTGTTCCTTTTTTATTGTTGTATTATTTATAATTATTTTTACACTCCATGAGAGACTAACATCTAGCAATAATAATAAAAAACAAATAGGATAATAACAAATTAAATAAATGTTATTAATTACAAATACAACAATAAAATAAGCATTAATAAATAAAAGTGTACTTTTAATTGTATTTATTATTTTATTATTTATAATGAAGTATTTTAAACTCTAGCAATAATAATAAAAACAAATAGAATTAGGACAAATTAAGTTAGAAATAAATAGAATTAATTATAAGTAATACAATAATACAATAATCATATAACACAAAAGTATAGATAAGATGAAATAATAAATATATTTTAGCACTATTATGAGCTACGCTTTATACTTGTAGGACAGCTACAGTATGATCATTCAAATGTTTCAAGCACATCAAATATAATAAAGAATACGTCTACTTTTAATTGTATTTATTATTTTATTTATAACATTTTTATTGTTGTACTATTTAGAATACTTTTAATTAAAGTTAAAGTACCAACGATTGTCACACACACACACACACACACACGAGGTGTGGTGAAATTATTCTCTGCATTTGACTCATCACCCTTGATCACTCCCTGGGAGGTGAGGGGAGCAGTGAGCAGCAGCGGTGGCCACGCCCGGGAATTATTTTTGTTGATTTAACCCCTAATTCCAACCCTTGATGCTGAGTAATGAGGTAATGGGTCCCATTTTTAGAGTCTTTGATATGACCCGGCCGGGCTTTGAACTCACGACCTACCGATCTCAGGGCGGACACTTTTGCATGTTTTAGTTTATTTATTACTTATGCTTATTTTGTTGTTGTATTATTTATAATCAATTATTTTTACACTCCATCGAGACTAAACTCCAGCAATAATAATAATGATAAAAACAACTAGAATAAGGATACATTAAATAACACATCTGTGATGAGCTGGCGACTTGTCCAGGGTGTACCCCGCCTTACGCCCGATTGTAGCTGAGATAGGCGCCAGCGTCCCCCGCGACCCCAAAAAGGGAATAAGCGGTAGAAAATGGATGGATGGATAAATAACACATACATATCATTTACGTAACATAAAAGCCTTATAATAAAAGCCTTATCCCTGCAGCTATAGCCGCCCTAAACAAACAGGCCTGGCCGACCCGTCTGATAAAGCCTGTAAATGTGTTGGTCATGTATGATGTCTTTTTGTTTTGTGATGTGCAATGTCTACATGTTTAAATGTACGGCAGTGAAAATGAATTTCCCCACTGGGACCAAATAATCGAAAATTTTTTGGGGAATAAATAATATAATAATAAAACAAGCATAAGTAACAAAAGTATATGTACGATTAAATATATGTTAACGCTATTATGAACTATGTTTTACACTTTTCAAGCGCATCAAAATCAGGCTGTCCAAAGTGGGGTTTGGCGGCCATTTTTGCTATCCTATTAATTTTTCATGCAACTCTGTTTTTTTTTCCTTTGGTCCTTGGCTTATTAAAGGTACTGCATAAATGATGTGGTATAGGTGATGATGGCCATAGAACAGGGAGAATACTTTATAAAATGCAAAAAGTAATTGTACTAAACCAGGGGTGTCCAAACTTTTTCCACAGAGGGCTGCACACGGAAAAATTTAAGCATGCGTGGGCCATTTTGATAATTTTCATTTTCAACCCATAACAAAATATATGGATTTTTTTTTTTAATCCTTAGGGCTCCTGGGGAGCTTTGAGGGTCTCAGTCACTAAAATGTTAAATATAAATCAAATTATTAATATTATTTTTTACTTAATGCTTACAGTAAATCTCTACATCAACTTGAGGTTGATATAAAGTAAAACAAATAAGGTTTTATGCCTTTTCTGTCAAAGACAACTTTGTTTTATATAGTAAAACTGAAATATGCAGTATTTAGATGGATAGATAGATAGATAGATAGATAGATAGATAGATAGATGGATAGATCGTACTTTATTGATTCCTTCAGGAGAGTTCCTTTATTAAGCAATTAAGGCCCTCAAAGATCAATATTGCAGGACACCATTGATTCTAATTATTTAATGTTTTTGAGTAATCACAGTGAAAATTTAAATAAAATCCTACTAAATATATTTGAGATCCGAAAGGTTCCCCACTCATAAAGTGATACATTTTATTAGTTTTTATTTTAGTTTTACTTTTAACACTTCAATTTCAAGATCAACTTCCGATATATCTGTCGATTTTAAGTTTGAAATGTTATTTTGTTTGTTTTATGCTCTTTTGTCAAAACTTTGATGTTTTTATATGGCAACCACACAACATATGCAATATTTTTTCCACATAAAACATTTTAAAGTGATAATTTTTAAGTAATAATTCATTATAACATAGATTTTTTTTGTCCTTTTAAAGGGGAACATTATCAGCAGACCTATGTAAGCGTCAATATATACCTTGATGGTGCAGAAAAAAGAACATATATTTTTTTAACCGATTTCCGAACTCTAAATGGGTGAATTTTGGCAAATTAAACGCCTTTCTGTTTATCGCTCTTTTTGCGATGACGTTAGAACGTGACGTCACCGAGGTAATACAGTCGCCATTTTCATTTTCACATTACAAACACCGGGTCTCAGCTCTGTTATTTTCTGTTTTTTTGACTATTTTTTGGAACCTTGGAGACATCATGCCTCGTCGGTGTGTTGTCGGAGGGTGTAACAACACTAACAGGGAGGGATTCAAGTTGCACCACTGGCCCAAAGATGCGAAAGGGTCTGCCGCCAGACCCCCATTGAATGTGCGGGAGTGTCTGCACATTTTACCGGCGATGACAAACATGGCACAGAGATGTATGGATAACCTGCAGATGCATTTGCAACGATAAATTCAACGAAATTGTCACGATCCGTGACTCGGATCGTTAATGGTTTTGCCCTTTTTATGTCTTTGTTCATGTTTTGTTTCTGGACTCTGCCGATCCTTGTTTGAGCACTTCCTTGTTTGTGTTAGTCACCATGGGAACGTGTTCCTCCTCACGGGCTCCTGTCACACACCTGTTTCTAATAATTATGTGTGTATTTAAGCCCACCTGGTTCCTTAGTTCGTCCTCGGTCCATTACTTGCTTTTCGCAACACGTCACGTTTTGTATCCTTCTGCCCTCGATTATTTTGTGCTAAGTTCCGCCTTAGCTTCACGTGCGTGTGGCACGTCGTTTAATGTTTTCTGTTTCCTGCTACGTTTTTAGCATTAGCTTTCCGTGCATTGGCACACGCTTTGTTTTTCCCCTTTTTTGCACCAGTGTTCTTTTGTTTTATTATATTAAAACGTATTCTTACCTGCAATCCTGCTGACTGGTAGTGTGTGCATCCACGAAGTGGCAACTCCGCGCAACAAGTGCGCCGAACGCGTGACAGAAATCACAAATGTGAGTTTTGTTGATGTTGACTTATGTGCTAATCAGAAATATTTGGTTGCGGCGTGACTGCCAACTAATCAATGCTAACATGCCACGCTAATCGACGCTAACATGCTATTTACCTGCGTTGCCAAAGCAGACATGGCACAGAGATATATGGATAACCTGCAGATGCATTTGCAACTATAAAGTCAACGAATTCACAAAGGCGAGTTTTGTTGATGTTGACTGCCAGTTAATCGATGCTAACATGCTACGCTAATCAACGCTAACATGCTATTTACCGGTGGTGCTGAAGCCGACATAGCACAGAGATTTTTATGGATAACCTGCAGATGCATTTGCAACTATATCACGTTTACTTCCACCCACGTTTAATGTGAAACAAACACTTACCAATTGAAGGATTTAAGTTGCTCCAGTGTCACAAGATGCGAAAGTCCTGATCGTTTGGTCCGCACATTTTACCGGCCATGCTAACGCAGCTATTCGGCCATGCTATGGTTATGAATAGCGTCAATAGCTATTCGCTCAATAGCTTCAGTTTCTTCTTCAATACTTTCATACTCCAACCATCCGTTTCAATACATGCGTAATCTGTTGAATCGCTTAAGTCGCTGAAATCCGAGTCTGAATCCGAGCTAATGTCGCTATATCTTGCTGTGGTATTCGCCGTTGTTTGTTTACATCGGCAGCACTGTATGACGTCACAGGGAAATGGACAGTCGCATCGCAAATAGCGAAAATCAAGCACTTTAAAGCTTTTTTTAGGGATATTCGGGGATCGGTAACATTTTGAAAACAACTTCAAAAAATACAACAAGCCACTGGGAACTGATTTTTATTGTTTTCAACCCTTTTGAAATTGTGATAATGTTCCCCTTAAATTTTATTTTTTTTCCTGAGCAATGGAAAAAAAGACAAAAGGGAAAAAAAACTGCCAGCGTGGCAGCTTTGTGTCAACATTGCCCCTTTTTCTTTTTAGATTTCACCACATTCCACTTTTTTAAAATGTTTTTATTTTTATTTATACGTTTTTAATTCTGGGGACATCTCTGCGCTGCTGATCAGCCTCCGCTTGGGATGGTTTCCTGCTGGCTCCGCTGTGAGCGGGACTCTCGCTGCTGTGTTGGATCCGCTTTGGACTGGACTCTCGCGACTGTGTTGGATCCATTATGGATTGATCTTTCACAGTATCATGTTCTCATATGTTCTCATAGTCATCAGTATCATCAGTATCACAGTATCATGTTCTCATAGTCATCATTGTCACCGACGTCCCACTGGGTCATTATTGTCACCGATGTCCCACTGGGTGTGAGTTTTCCTTGCCCTTATGTGGGCCTACCGAGGATGTCGTAGTGGTTTGTGCAGCCCTTTGAGACACTAGTGATTTAGGGCTATATAAGTAAACATTGATTGATTGATTGATTGATTTTTGCAATACTATCAATTTTGCAATTTTGGCAGAATGTGTGGCGGGCCGGTAAACGATTAGTTGCGGGCCGCACTTTGGACACCCCTGTAATAAACAGATGCTAGCGTTCGAATAATGGCAGTAGCTATAAAGCACCACCAGGTGGCAGCAACGCTCTTGAAAACATTCTCGTTCGTCAAAGGCTGAGTAGTTTATCAGGTGGTTAAACTGTTTTTCCACTTGTTTTGACGGTGAGCAGTGCTCCACTTCAACACTTCTTGAGCTATTCCCACTGGTGTGGATTAGTCAGCCAGGTTCTTAATAAAGAGGCCAGGAGAGTCCACTATCGAGCGCTCGCAGCGTGGTGCCGAACTGAGCGTGGTCCAAATATTCCGGAGCAGCTGGCCTCAGTGTGCCTCTCTCCTGGCCGAGTAAACAAAGCACCAGGCGACGCTAAACGAAAACACATGCTTTATTCTTCTTCTTCTTCTTCTTCTTCTTCTTCGTCCTGGTCCAACACGACTTTGCTGACGCCACCATTCGGACGAGTTTCACGTCACGTTGTCACCACGCCGCGTCCTCGAAAGCGCGAAGGGTGAGAGGAGACAAGGCGTCCGTTGGGGAAAAGATGTGCCGGACAGGAAGGAAATATAGTTTGGTCGCACAAAACATTACAGCTCCTGTTTTAAAAATCATTCTGAACTCGAAAAAGAAGTTAATTGCAGCAAAGTTAAGTCAAAATATTTTTCGAAGATGTTGAAATGTACAATTTATACAAAACCCAAAACCAGGGAAGTTGGCCCGTTGTGTAAATGGTAAATAAAAACAGAATACAATGATTTGTAAATCCTTTTCAACTTATATTCAATTGAATAGAATGCGATGGGGTGGCGACTTGTCCAGGGTGTACCCCGCCTTCCGTTCGATTGTAGCTGAGATTGGCGCCAGCCACCCCCCGCGACCCCAAAAGGGAATAAGCGGAGGGAAACCACGCAGTCACGGGGAGAACATGCGAACTCCACACAGAAAGATCCCGAGGCCGGGATTGAACCCAGGACAACTAAGGACCTTTGTATTGTGAGGCACATGCACTAACCCCTGTGCCACCATGCTGCCCCACCATTCTTTAGTTTATTAGTATTTTTTGTAAGATATGTGTCATGATCCGCTGCTTGGATCATGACATATTCTGGTCTCAGTTCTGTTTTTGCATCTCGTCTTGTTATTTGACTTCCTTAGTTCCTGGTGGCACTTCCAGTTTTGTTTCGTTGCCATGGTTACGTATTACTTAGGTTTTGTATGCGCACCTGCCTCCTAATTTCTGTCCTTATTTAAGCGAGCCTCCTTTGTTCATTCGTCCTTGCAGTCCAAACCGTTCGCTCCCTATGCAACAGGTGACGTCGTTATCTCCGCTTGTGGTAAATACCTTTTTGTACTCGTTAGCTTCCACGCTATTCCTTGTTTGTTTCCCTAGCTTCTATGCTAGCGTCCTTAGTTCTTTCTAGCTCACATGCTAGTTCTGTTGGTGGATGGATGGATGGATAGACTGCAAAGACACACTGTAAGAAAAAATCCTATTTTTATGGTTAATTTACTCTAAATTTCTACTGTAATTTTTGTATTTTTTTTAAATAGGTTGTAAAACTGTAGAATTGAAGACATTATCTGTAAATAAACAAACCGCCTGTTATTTTAAGTAATATGCCAGTAATGACAAACTATGTATATTTCAATTTTTTTTTACAGAAAAATACCATATTGATAATATAATTTTCTGTTTTCTCAAATTCATGTAAAATTCATGTAAAATTACAGTAATTAACTTTCATTTAATATGTAGCTTGTTATACAAAAGTGTAGGTCCATACTAACAATCTAAAAGTTGTATATATAATTTTAAGGAAAATCGTATTTTTTTTAAATATTTATGTGTATTTTTATATTCAAGTTGAAAAATACTTACAGTCTGTTATATACAAGTTTAGACTCGTACTAATAATTTGGCATTTTTCTCTGTATGATGCTACATGTTACATGATGATACATGGCCCCATTCATTCTTTCCTTAACACGGATCAATCGTCCTGTCCCCTTAGCAGAAAAACAGCCCCAAAGCATGATGTTTCCGCCCCCATGCTTCACAGTAGGTGTGGTGTTCTTGGGATGCAACTCAGTATTCTTCTTCCTCCAAACACGACGAGTTGAGTTTATACCAAAATGGATACATGGATGATAGAGCAGAGGATTGGGAGAATGTCATGTGGTCAGATGAAACCAAAATAGAACTTTTTGGTATAAACCCAACTCTGTTTGGAGGAAGAAGAATACTGAGTTGCATCCCAAGAACACCACACCTACTGTGAAGCATGGGGGTGGAAACATCATGCTTTGGGGCTGTTTTTCTGCTAAGGGGACAGGACGATTGATCCGTGTTAAGGAAAGAATGAATGGGGCCATGTATCGTGGGATTTTGAGCCAAAACCTCCTTCCATCAGTGAGAGCTTTGAATGGTTGACCAAATACTTATTTTCCAACATAATTTACAAATAAATTCTTCAAAATTCCTACAATGTGAATTCCTGGATTTTTTTTTCACATTCTGTCTCTCACAGTTGAAGTGTACCTATAATGAAAATTACAGACCTCTGTCATCATTTTAAATGGGAGAACTTGCACAATCGGTGGCTGACTAAATACTTTTTTGCTCCACTATATATATATATATATGTATATATATATATATATATATATATATATATATATATATACAATAAATTATTGTACTTATTTTCCCCTGGTGTCTGTTGCCGTCATCTCCCCTCAGCAACCATAACAGAGAGCGGCCCATTCTTTCACAAATGTTTGTAGAAACAGTCTCCATGCCTAAGTGCTTGATTTTATAAATCTGTGGCCGGGCCAAGTGATTAGGACACCTGATTCTGATCATTTGGATGGGTGGCCAAATACTTTTGGCAATATAGTGTGTTTTCTACCACGGCGCCAGTCCAGCCTGTGGGTCGATAATAATATCATAAAAATGTCCAGGAAAAGGATTAAAATGCTGCATATTGTCCAGTCAACATTGTGTAGCACATGTCGTGCTCGCACGCCGCCTGCACGCTTTCTTTAACGAGCTGTTGTCGAGCCGCCCGCCGCATGCGACCCGCGCCAGCACATCCTGCGTCACCTCGCCTGTGTTGGCCTGCCAGCGGAAATAAATAAACAGGCGCGGAGCCGTAATGGATATCAGACGGCGGTGGTGATGCGACACTGGCTGATGTTACGGGAAACACGCTCACGTGACGCGGAGGGAGAAGATTTGAAAAGGGAAACGACGGCCTGAGAGTGAATCATTCGCCTGGCTCCCTTCCCACTGCACTTGCATGCTGCGTTCTTGTAGGCCATCATTGCTTTTTTTTTTTTTTTGCTCAAAGTGTGGCGGCGACATGTTGTTGATTAGTGCAGCTTTGCATCAAAGTGGGTGACAATTATCAGCGATGACACAATCCTTATTATTTTGAATGTTGATGTTGTCACACTGCATCCCAGACCCTTTGGCTTCACTTGCCTGGGCTTTTATTTTACGCCTGTGAGATGCACACATGTGCCCACACACACACACGCGCACACACACACACACACACACACACACACACACACACGCACACACACACAAACACGCACACACAAACAAGTTGCATTAGTGAGTCAATGACACAGGAAGTAAACACTCACTTTCAAGATTGCAGCCTTTCACTTCCTTTTACACTTTAAGAACATTTAAATGGGATTTTTGCAATTATTTAATGATGAATTTACTCCGGTGAACCATGTGCTATTAATTATTGACAATTACATCACAGTATAAATGTATGAATAATAGTGATTAGTCTGTTTTAATTGTTTGTAATATAGTGAGTTAAATACATGTTTTTATTATTAATTAAAATATATAAAAACACAGTTTCACAATTGTTCAATTTTATTGTTATATTTATTGACTTACCGTGGTCAGAATTTTAAAATGAATTGCCTTTTATATAAAGCAAACTAATACTATTCGTCTATTTAAAATAGGCAAATAGTATTAGTTTTCATTATATAAATACTATAATTGTATTATATAATATTTTAATCAATTTTAATAGTGTTTTAATGGCTGATTATTTAATTTGATTTCATATTTAAAGTTGTTGTAACATAGTTACACATTTTTTGATTAATTACTTAAAATATTTTCACAATCAAAATAATTTAATTAGATTACAAATATTTAACTATTAATTCACCATGGTGGAAGATGTGCTATTATTATTATGATTATTGTCTATTGCATCACAATAAAAACTAATGAATTATAGTTATTAGTCTGTTTTAATTTATTGTGATTTAGTTACTGAAATAATTATTCTCCTTAATTAAAATATATTAAAATAAATTATTTTTTTAATTATTAAAATTATTTATTGATTTAAAGCAGTGTACATTTTTTTATTGATTATTTACTTCTATAGAACTGTAAAATGTAATATTATTAGTTATTATTATTATTTGTTTTAATTCATTGTAATTGTTTAGTTATATCGTAAAAAAATGCCTTCACAAATATTTTGATTTAATTAGATATTTAAATTTTTAGTAATATAGTTATTGTGCCCCACCATCCCTCCCCCCATTATTATTGTTGATTACTTTAAATACTTTTACAAATAAAATAACTATTGAATTTAGTTCTTAATATTTTTTACCATTGTGGAAAATTTGAAATCAATGACAGTTGCATAACAATAAATACTAATTAATAATATTTTTGTGTCCTTATTTTAGTTTATCAGAATACATTTTTTTTTAAAGATCTTAAAAAATAATAGGTAAAAAAATAAGTAAAGCACGGTTCACAGTGAAAAATTTAAATCAACCTACCAATTAAAAGTGACATTAATAGTTATTTTTGAAAAATCTGATTTTAAATCATAATATTTGAATAATAATTACTTTTTTTTTTTAATCAATCATTTGTTTCATCATTGTGGAAAATAAATCATACATTATTGAATAGTTATTTATTTTGCATTGCATTGTAAAAATACCAAAGTGAAAAATATTTTTCCAGCAAAGGCAGAACTAAAATAAATATATAGATCTTTTAATATTGTAATAATTTCTTCAAAAAACAAGTTTTATATGTTTGACTAACATAGAGTACTTGGTTTATCTCAACTAAGATGGCAGAAGGGAAGCTTTGAAGACAAAGACTCCATAAAACATGTAAATAGTTCTGTATCATAAATGTTTTTAAAACATTTTTATAAATGCATTTTTTTATTTATTTTTATTATTTTTTAATGTTTGGATTTTTATATATATATATATATTTTTTTTATGTGTCAATAATACAGTATAAAGTACTACAAACCAGGTTATTGGTACTTTTTGGTTAATACCGAAACAACATCCTCATAAACGTCATTGAAATAAACACCTTCAAACTTTAGGATTCACCTGGCGGCCCGACTTTTTATGAATTCAAACTTCAACAGAAGCCGACGAGTTAGAAGTCAAAGATCAACGAGATTGTGAATTGTTTTGCAAAAAAAACCCCCCAAAAAAAACAAAACCTTGTAGTTTCTTGTCTTTGTTAGCATCGGACCTTGCAGGTGGTTTCCATTACCAACAATGAGCCCTTTTGATCCGCCGCGCCTCCGCTCCAAAACCATTTTTGGCTAATGACACCACTTCCTTGCTTCTTGCCCGGCGTGCACATTTACACCGTTTACAAGAAACAGTAAAGCCCGATACACAATAAAACCAAAAAAAAACCATTGGCTATTTGACGACTATTTGCCGTTTTGGCCGTGCATCTGTGCCTGCTTATTGCAACCTTTACAGTCTTAGAGCTCTTCTGGGGCGCCGTCTTAAAACCGTTTTTGTGGCCTCAAGTTGTCCAATTTGTTGCCTATTTGTTGATATTGCGGCTCGCGTATCCAAACCAGGTTTGACCCCGAAATCTGCAGGGACAAGTAGCGCGGCGCTAACCCGTAAAGATGACTTTAAAAGGGGTCAGTGACCATGGGAACACTGCAGGCTTGCCTTATTAATTCTTTGAAACATCTATTCTTAGTGTGAGGCGAGGAAGACGACGTAGTAAAACAACATGCCCTGAAACAGGCCGGGGACCCCCAAACTGAAGTAGAGATGGAGCCGGACCCCCTAACCTATATATCTTGGATAAAATGGTGTTTTAAACTAAATAGCCCGAAGGTACCTTGTTATTGTACAATGCTAATATATTATAATATACTATAAAATATTCAATTAATACAGTATAACCGATTCTGGGTGTTGTTGATAAATGGCTTTCGCTTTGCATAGTGGAGTTTTAACTTCCACTTGGTAGAAGCATTTAGGTCCCATCTTGAAACTCATTTGTATACTCTAGCCCAGTGGTTCTCAAATGGGGGTACGTGTACCCCTAGGGGTACTTGAAGGCATGCCATGGGGTACGTGAATTTTTTTTTTTAATATTCTAAAAATAACAACAATTCAAAAATCCTTTATAAATATATTTATTGAATAATAATTCAACAAAACATGAATGTAAGTTCATAAACTGTGAAAAGAAATGCAACAATGCAATATTCAGTGTTGACAGCTAGATTTTTTGTGGACATGTTCCATAAATATTGATGTTAAAAATTTATTTTTTTGTGAAGAAATGTTTAGAATTAAGTTCATGAATCCAGATGGATCTCTATTACAATCCCCAAAGAGGGCAATTTAAGTTGATGATTACTTATATGTGTAGAAATCTTTATTTATAATTGAATCACTTGTTTATTTGTCAACAAGTTTTTAGTTATATCTATATCTTTTTTTCCAAATAGTTCAAGAAAGACCACTACAAATGAGCACATTATTTTGCAGTGTTATACAATTTAATAAATCAGAAACTGATGACATAATGCTGTATTTTACTTTTGTATCTCTTTTTTTCAACCAAAAAATGTTTTGCTCTAATTAGGGGGTACTTGAATTAAAAAAAATGTCCACAGGGGGTACATCACTGAAAAAAGGTTGAGAAGCACTGCTCTAGCCTTTAAATAGACCCCTGTGGTGAGGGGCGTGGTCCACGCGTTCCCTGCGGGCGGGGTGTGTGTGCAGGGGCCGGCCATGAAGCAGCCAACAGGTGAGTTAATATCTCAGCTGAAACAAGTTATCTAATCACCTGTTCCTTTATTAGCAGCGCCGGAGACCATGAAAGGGGGGACTGACTGCTGAAAAGCAAGGAGGACTGAGTGCTGAAAAGCAAGGAGGAACGCTGACGGCAAATGTGAACGACTTTTGCCGTCGTCGCTCAGGTTCCATGGACCACTCAGGAAGGACATTGCTTTTGAGCAGGTTTGGCTCCTTTATTTTTCAAATAAAACTTTGTTTTCAGGTCGGATCGCTTTTCAACTGCTCGTCTCCTTCTGCTCGCTCACGGTCCGCTTTTCAGCCGCCGCCGTCGTCTGCTCTTTGTTTCCGTTCCTCGGTCGCTGCTGCGGGCTCTCCTCCTTCTTTTGCCATCTTGGGCCGGGTGGCGGGGGGTCTTCTCCAAGGTTTCTCATAGTCATTCACATTGACATCCCACTGGGTTGTGAGTTTTTCCTTGCCCTTATGTGGGCTCTGAACCGAGGATGTCGTTGTGGCTTGTGCAGCCCTTTGAGACGCTTGTGATTTAGGGCTATATAAATAAACATTGATTGATTGACTTACAGATATAGCTGTTATGATCTGTTTTGTTCTGTCAGTTTGACTACCTCAGTTCTTTTGCAGCACCCCTGGGTTTTTGTTTTAGTTGCCATGACTGCCGATTAGTTTCACCTGCCTCTGATTAGTGTTCGGGGCGCTCACCTGCTCCTGGGCACTAATCAGAGAGCTACTTATTCCTGTTTTTCGCCACAATCCGTTTGGCTCCCTTGCTTGCACGACGCAACAGTGACCACGTATTCTATTTGCTGCCGTGCAACGATAAGTATTTTTCTACGATCTTTGATTCCTGCTCTCGTGCTAAGCTTCACCACAGCTTCCACGCTATCGGCACGCTTTTCGGTCTTTTTGTATTTTTGCATGATTTCATGGACAATAGATCAACGTCTCACCTGCACCTCGCCCAGTAAAATGCGACCCTGACGTTACAGTGGCAAAAAACTGCCGTTACTGAGTTTTCTGAAGTGTTCCTGAGCCCACGTGGTGATATCCTTTACACACCGATTACGCTTTTTGAGGGATCGAAGGTCACGGGCATTCAATGTTGGTTTTCATCCGTGTCGGATACGCGCAGTGATTTCTCCAGATTCTCTGAACCTTCTGATGATATTACGGACTGTAGATGTTGAAATCCCTAAATTCCTTGCAATAGCTGGTTGAGAAATGTTGTTCTTAAACAATTTGCTCAGGCATTTGTTCACAAAGTGGTGACCCTCGCCCCGTCCTTGTTTGTGAATGACCGAGCATTTCGTGGATGCTGCTTTTATACCCAATCATGGCACCCAACTGTTCCCAATCAGCCTGTTCACCTGTGGGATGTTCCAAATAAGTGTTTGATGAGCATCAGTGTGTGAATGGGCGAATGTGGAAAGACTGTCAAAGCCCTTTGGGCTCCTTAAAAAGGGGCAGGAAAGCACTGTACAAGTACAACCCATTTTACAATTTTACCATTCCTCAACTTTCTCATTCTTTTTTGACACTTGTGCCAGCTTTTTCGAAACATGATGCAGACATCAAATTCCAAATGAGCTAATATTTGCAAAAAATAAACGTTTTCCAGTTCGAACGTTAATTATCGTATCTTTGCAGTCTTTTCAATTGAATATAGGTTTGCAAATCATTCTGTTTTTATTTACGATTTACACAACGTGCCAACGTCACTGGTTTTGGGTTTTGTATATATATCCATCTATCCATTTTCTACCGCTTATTCCCTTTGGGGTCGCGGGGGGCACTGGTGCCTATCTCAGCTGCAATCGGGGGGAAGGCGGCGTACACCCTGGACAAGTCGCCACCTAATCGCAGGGCCATATATACATTGTGGAGCATCACAATACCCCCGAACAGGTGAGACCAGGCAGTGGGCCAGCCATCACAGTGATAGCATCCACCAGGAGGTCAAACTACGCCGACCTCTGGGTGTGGTCATTGAAGGCAAGTACATCCCAAACTTAAGCCTCATTTGTAGCTATATTTGCATCCAGCCTTTCTTTCCACCCACACTTAATGCCAAACAAAAACTTACCAATCGACGGATTAAAGTTGCTCCAGTGTCAAGAGATGCGAAAGTCCCTCGTTTGGTTTTTACCGGCGATGCTACGACAGAGATGGCAAGAATGTGTGGATATCCTGCCACACTCAAAGCAGATGCATTCCCAACGATAAAGTCAACGAAATCACAAAGGTGAGTTTTGTTGATGTTGTTGACTTATGTGCTAATCAGACATATTTGGTCGCGGCATGACTGCCAGCTAATCGATGCTAACATGCTATTTAGGCTAGCTGTATGTACATTTGAAACTATATTTACATGCAGCGTTCTCTTCCACCCACATTTAATGCCAAACAAACACTTACCAATCCACTGATTTAAGTTGCTCCAGTGTCAATGCGAAAGTCCTGATTGTTTGGTCCGCACATTTTACCGGCGATGCTAAGGCAGACATGCATGGCCGAATAGCTTCAATAGCTTCAGTTTCTTCTTCAATTTTGTTTTCGCTATCTGCCTCCATACTCCAACCATCCGTTTCAATACATGCGTAATCTGTTGAATCGCTTAAGCCGCTGAAATCAGAGTCCGAATCCTTGCTGTGCTATCCACCATTTGTTTGTATTGGCATCGCTATGTGACGTCACAGGAAAATGGACAGTGGCTTCGCAAATAGCGAAAATCAAGCACTTTAAAGCTTATTTTAGGGAGATTCCGGGACGGGTAAAATTTTGAAAAAAAATTTGAAAAATAAAATAAGCCACTGGGAACTGATTTTTATTGGTTTTAAGCCTTCTGAAATTGTGACAATGTTCCACTTTAATCAGGTTGATGTGTGGCCAGGGCTTCACGGTGGCAGAAGGGTTAGTGCGTCTGCCTCACAATACGAAGGTCCTGCAGTCCTGGGTTCAAATCCAGGCTCGGGATCTTTCTGTGTGGAGTTTGCATGTTCTCCCCGTGACTGCGTGGGTTCCCTCCGGGTACTCCGGCTTCCTCCCACTTCCAAAGACATGCACCTGGGGATAGGTTGATTGGCAACACTAAATTGGCCCTAGTGTTTGAATGTTGTCTGTCTATCTGTGTTGGCCCTGCGATGAGGTGGCGACTTGTCCAGGGTGTACCCCGCCTTCTGCCCGATTGTAGCTGAGATAGGCGCCAGCGCCCCCCGCGACCCCAAAAGGGAATAAGCGGTAGAAAATGGATGGATGGATGGATGTGTGGCCACCTGGTCAGGTTGGCAATCACTGTTTGCTTAAATAGCACCTCAGAGTATGATTCATTGTGTGTCTGGCTCCCTGCTGGGAAAGGTCTGCTCCCATCGGGCGGTAAGTGTGTTGCGCCACTGAATGATAGTTTATAGATTAGCCTGCTAAAGGTGTAATATGTTTTAATTCATGGAAGGCTGTGATTTATTTAAACTTTGTGCTGATCAGAGATTTCTCTACTCTGTGTTCAAGGCAGTCTAAGGGACCTGACCAAGTCTTGGAAAAAATGCAATCATTTGTTTTGTTTCAATGGAAGCTCCAATCAGGAAAACTTTAATTTAACTTTTTATTCAGACAAGTGACTGAATAAACCAACGCTGCTGCGTTTGAACAATCAATCAATCAATCAATCAATGTTTATTTATATAGCCCCAAATCACAAATGTCTCAAAGGACTGCACAAATCATTACGACTACAACATCCTCGGAAGAACCCACAAAAGGGCAAGGAAAACTCACACCCAGTGGGCAGGGAGAATTCACATCCAGTGGGACGCCAGTGACAATGCTGACTATGAGAAACCTTGGAGAGGACCTCAGATGTGGGCAACCCCCCCCCCCCCCTCTAGGGGACCAAAAGCAATGGATGTCGAGCGGGTCTAACATGATACTGTGAAAGTTCAATCCATAGTGGCTCCAAGACAGCAGTGAGAGTCCCGTCCACAGGAAACCATCTCAAGCGGATCAGCAGCGTAGAGATGTCCCCAACCGATACAGGCGAGCGGTCCATCCTGGGTCCCGACGAGCGGTCCATCCTGGGTCTCGACTCTGGACAGTCAGTACTTCATCCATGGTCATCGGACCGGACCCCCTCCACAAGGGAGGGGGGGACATAGGAGAAAGAAAAGAAGCGGCAGATCAACTGGTCTAAAAAGGAGGTCTATTTAAAGGCTAGAGTATACAGATGAGTTTTAAGATGAGACTTAAACGAAAAGAACTGTCTCGGGGAGGTTGGTTTGTGACCGCACATCACTATATATATATATATATATATACATAGGGGTGTGGAAAAAATCAATTCGAATACGAATCGAATCGTTTACGTTGTGCGATTCATAATCGATTCTCATTTTTAAAAATTGGATTTTTTTTTTTTAAATCAATCCAACAAACCCCTACACAGCAATACCATAACAATGCAATCCTATTCCAAAACCAAACCTGACCCAGCAACACTCAGAACTGCAATAAACATAGCAATTGAGAGGAGACACAAACACGACACAGAACAAACCAAAAATAGTGAAACAAAAATGAATATCATCAACAACAGTATCAATATTAGTTATAATTTCAGCATAGCAGTGATTAAAAATCCCTCATTGACATTATCATTAGACATTTATAAAAATAATAAAAAAGAACAATAGTGTCACAGTGGCTTACACTTGCATCACATCTCATAAGCTTGACAACACACTGTGTCCAATGTTTTCACAAAGATAAAATAAGTCATATTTTTGGTTCGTTTAATAGTTCAAACACATTTACAGTATTGCAATTAGTTGATAAAACATTGTCCTTTACAATTATTAAAGCTTTTTTTTTTTTTAAATCTACTACTCTGCTAGCATGTCAGCAGACTGGGGTAGATCCTGCTGAAATCCTATGTATTGAATGAATACGGAATCCTTTTTAATTGGAAAAATATTGTTTTTGAATCGAGAATTGAATAAAAAAAATCAATATATTATCGAATCGTGACCCCAAGAATCGATATTGAATCGAATCGTGGGACATCCAAAGATTCACAGCCCTACTATATATATATATATATATATATATATATATATATATATATATATATATATATATATATACCGTATTTCCTTGAATTGCCGCTGGGGCGCTAATTTAAAACCTCTTCTCATTCCTGCGCTTACCAAAGGCATGCGGTAAAAGTAAGCATGCGCTAATTATTTTAAAACCTCTCCTCACACCGGCACTTACCAAAAGCATGCGGTAAAAATATGAGTGTGATGTAAGCTTGGACCTTAAATCCTACTGAATAGCTCTTAATCTTCTTCCCTTTATGCGATTTCAAATTACCGGTAGTGAAATCAGCCTCCTCCATTTTGAAAATGATGACAGGGAAAGTGTCACTCGTGACGTCACGAGTTTCACCAGGCGGTAATACTAATCATTTTGCGAAGCGAGTTTGACCCGGCAGTAATTCAAGGCAGGCGCATACTTTATGCCCCGCGGCAATTCAAGGAAATACGGTATATATATATATATATATATATATATATATATATATATATATATATATATATATCGTCGAGGTTTCTGTGGTTTATCCGTTATGCAGTGCTCAATGCCAGGGTAGAGCGGAATATACGTTAGGTCAGAAAAAACGCAGAGGTTATATCATCCCTACAAGCCTGTTTCGCAGGTTTCCCTTTTTTAAAATAAAAAAAAATTAAATCCCCTGACGAGGCTTCAATCAATCAATGTTTATTTATATAGCCCCAAATCACAAATGTCTCAAAGGACTGCACAAATCATTACGACTACAACATCCTCGGAAGAACCCACAAAAGGGCAAGGAAAACTCACACCCAGTGGGCAGGGAGAATTCACATTCAGTGGGACGCCAGTGACAATGCTGACTATGAGAAACCTTGGAGAGGACCTCAGATGTGGGCAACATCCCCCCTCTAGGGGACCGAAAGCAATGGATGTCGAGCGGGTCTAACATGATACTGCGAAAGTTCAATCCATAGTGGCTCCAACACAGCCGCGAGAGTTCAGTTCAAGCGGATCCACGACAGCAGCGAGAGTCCCGTCCACAGGAAACCATCTCAAGCGGAGGCGGATCAGCAGCGTAGAGATGTCCCCAACCGATACAGGCGAGCGGTCCATCCTGGGTCCCGACGAGCGGTCCATCCTGGGTCTCGACACTGGACAGCCAGTACCTTCATCCATGGTCATCGGACCGGACCCTCTCCACAAGGGAGGGGGGGACATAGGAGAAAGAAAAGAAGCGGCAGATCAACTGGTCTAAAAAGGAGGTCTATTTAAAGGCTAGAGTATACAGATGAGTTTTAAGGTTGCTTGTAGGGATGATATAGCCTTGAGCGGTAAAAAATGGATGGATGGACGTCTCCTCAGAGTCAGAGTTAATTAGCAGCAGGTGACAGACTTTAACACGTTCACAACACATTTGTTTTGGTCTTAACGCCTCGACGGCAGACTTCAAAGCGAGCCGGTAGCCAGACCTCCCGTGCGAAAAGATCCCTGCACATTTGCAATTAGACCTTCGTGTTCTCTCCGAGTGGTGCGGCGCGGCCATGGGGCCGGTGGGAAGACTCCAGCGGTTGGAGTGGAACCCCGGTCTTGTATCCCACATCACCTTCAAAGTCAGTTAAGACATTAAACGCCAGTCGTAAACCTGCTGATTTGCACACTTCCCTTGCGTGGGTCCGTCCAGCGTCCCGAAGCCGGCAGGAACGCTGCGGCGCACATGTGTGTGATTCATGAGCGCTTTCACCCCAACCGTCGCTATTAAAATGACTTGAGTGGGGGTTTTTCCACCCTGCAATTACGCAATAATAAATGTGTTCATATGCACTGTGGAAGGCTCTGCTGTGCAGAGGCCCTGTAATTTACCAATAAGATTACCGCTGCGGTCCTAGTTTGCACCGCCTTCCACTTATTTGAGCTCCACCAGGGACGCAATAAAACCTAAAGTCGTTAAAAAGCGCGTCGTTTTCTGATGTGTCCCTCTGTGCGGGAATTAAGGGAAAGGACGGGAGTCGAGGATAACGGAATGTGGAAATGTGTCTTATCGTAGCATAAACAGAAGTGGTGTCGGAACAGATCCCTGGGGCACACCTGTAGAAAGACCGAGGGGTTTGGGTTAAAAGATGAGTTTTTCCACCAACCCCTCACGCTCCCAATTCCTGGAATTCATAGAATTCTCTTTTTTTCAGTCGACTACTCCTTCCACATTTTTCAACCCACTTCAACCGTCAAAACATTCCTCTTAATCAGGACAAAAAAACAAAGTGTTGTTTTGAACTGGAAAAATTTCCGGTTTTCCTGGAATTCCAGGAATTCCGTAATACCATTTCTTAATAAAAAATGTTCCTACTTCAAAATTTCTCGACCGATTTGAAAAATTCCAACACCAATCGTTTATCAATCAATGTTTATTTATATAGCCCCAAATCACAAATGTCTCAAAGGACTGCACAAATCATTACGACTACAACATCCTCGGAAGAACCCACATAAGGGCAAGGAAAACTCACACCCAGTGGGCAGGGAGAATTCACATCCAGTGGGACGCCAGTGACAATGCTGACTATGAGAAACCTTGGAGAGGACCTCAGATGTGGGCAATACCCCCCCGCCCCCCCCTCTAGGGGACCGAAAGCAATGGATGTCGAGCGGGTCTAACATGATACTGTGAAAGTTCAATCCATAGTGGCTCCAACACAGCCGCGAGAGTTCAGTTCAAGCGGATCCAAGACAGCAGCGAGAGTCCCGTCCACAGGAAACCATCTCAAGTGGAGGCAGATCAGCAGCGTAGAGATGTCCCCAACCGATACACAGGCGAGCGGTCCATCCTGGGTCCCGACGAGCGGTCCATCCTGGGTCTCGACTCTGGACAGCCAGTACTTCATCCATGGTCATCGGACCGGACCCTCTCCACAAGGGAGGGGGGGACATAGGACAAAAAAGAAAAGAAGCGGCAGATCAACTGGTCTAAGAGGGGAGTATATTTAAAGGCTAGAGTATACTGATGAGTTTTAAGGTGAGACTTAAATGCTTCTACTGAGGTCGCATCTCAAACTGTTACCGGGAGGGCATTCCAGAGTACTGGAGCCCGAACGGAAAATGCTCTATAGCCCGCAGACTTTTTTTGGGCTCTAGGAATCACTAATAAGCCGAAGTCTTTTGAACGCAGATTTCTTGCCGGGACATATGGTACAATACAATCGGCAAGATAGGATGGAGCTAGACCGTGTAGTATTTTATACGTAAGTAGTAAAACCTTAAAGTCACATCTTAAGTGCACAGGAAGCCAGTGCAGGTGAGCCAGTACAGGTATATATGTATGTATATATGTATATAAAGGTATATACAGTACAGGCGTAATGTGATCAAACTTTCTTGTTCTTGTCAAAAGTCTAGCAGCCGCATTTTGTACCAACTGTAATCTTTTAATGCTAGACATGGGGAGACCCGAAAATAATACGTTACAGTAATCGAGACGAGACGTAACAAAGGCATGGATAATGATCTCGGCGTCTTTAGTGGACAAAATGGAGCGAATTTTAGCGATATTACGGAGATGAAAGAAGGCCGTTTTAGTAACGCTTTTAATGTTTAAACTCATTTACAACATTAAAAATATTTAGCATTTCCCCAAAAAATTCCCGCCTTTCCAGAAATTCCCAAATTTCCATGAAATTCCCATTGAAATGAATGGGACATTTTTCAAAGTTCCACATGTCCCAAATTGTTTTTATCCGATTCAACCTCGAAATCTTCAGCCTGTTCAGGAATTGTGTTTTCCACTTCAACAATTACTCATTGTGAAGTTTAAGTTTGTGTCACACATATGGTTTTCTACCCCAAAATGCATCTATTTATTATTATTCTTGTTCTCCAGATTTTGGAGCGTTCTACCTTGCACACTTTCTCCCCGATTCAAACCGTTCCTACTTCAAACTGTTCAGCCTATTCGGGAATCACAGGCTTTCCCTTCACAAATTCCCAAAATTCCCAGATTTTCCAGAATTTCAGGTTTTACGGGACATTTTTCCCATTCAAAATGAATTGGCCAGTTTTCAAACTTCCACCATTTCCGCATTTTTCAACCGATTCAAAACTTTCCACCATTCTGTAAATTCAAACTTCTTCTTTTCCAAGTTCAAAAATATTCCAGGATTTCCCAGAATTCCTGCTTTTCCAAAGCCCTTTTGAACGCAGATTTCTTGCCGGGACATATGGTACAATACAATCGGCAAGATAGGATGGAGCTAGACCGTGTAGTATTTTATACGTAAGTAGTAAAACCTTAAAGTCACATCTTAAGTGCACAGGAAGCCAGTGCAGGTGAGCCAGTACAGGTATATATGTATGTATATATGTATATAAAGGTATATACAGTATAGGTATATATGTATGTATATATGTATATAAAGGTATATACAGTATAGGTATATATGTATGTATATATGTATATAAAGGTATATACAGTACAGGCGTAATGTGATCAAACTTTCTTGTTCTTGTCAAAAGTCTAGCAGTATATTTGAGGAAATAAAAACCCACAAGATTGCATAGCCAGCGTTACAACTATTTTTTTTGTACCCCTGAGTGGTTAGCAAGAAGATGTCTGTTATTAGTTTTTAGTGTCATTTTGACGCGGTGTCTGTTAGAGCAAAGGCCGCTATTTGAGGAAATTGGGTTAATTTGCAACGTTTTTGTTGCGCAATAAAGCATCTCGGACCTCTACATTTTCTGTGAGGAGTGCACTTGTTGTTTAGACGTTACCAATAATCCAGACTGAAGCCTTGTCCGAGGTCGCGGCCGCTGAAAGTAGCATTCCAGACACGACCGCAGTTTCTTGCTCATTAAACGTGTCGTTGAACGCACACAAGCACGCTTCCTGGCTGAGCGAACTCCCTGTGATTAGCGTCACACACCATGTCCGTGTAGTTACAGCATGGGTTTCCGAATGTTTCCCACGGAGGGCCACGTATCGGAAAACAAAAAAAAAACCCTAAAGATGATATCTCTTTCATTTTGACACTCGCAATATTCTGTTTGCTTACATTTTGTTGTAAAAAAAGAAGTCCATAAAATAGCAATAAACAGGTGGCGTTAAATAGAATAAACCGTTTGTGCAATGTTAAAAAATATTTTTGAATAAGTATTTTATTTTTATATGACAAAATCAGATAGATTTAATTTAATTCTAAATAGATTTAATTGTTTTGTTTTTATTTTAAATGTATTATTTAAAGAAAAACTTGTGACATGCGACAATATTAGTGCAATATATAAAAAAAGTGTATATATATACATATATATATATATATATATATATATATATATATATATATATATATATATATATATATATAATATAGTTGAGATAGGCACCAGTGTCCCTCCTGACCCCAAAGGGAATAAGTGGTAGAAAATGGATGGATATATGTATGTATATTTATATATATATATATACATTAGGGGTGAGACAGGCTCCAGCACCCCCCGTTACCCCAAAAGGGACAAGCGGTAGAAAAATGGATGGACATATATAGAGACGGTGTGGCGCAGTGTAAGAGTGGCCGTGCGCAACTCGAGGGTCCTCGGTTCAATCCCCACCTAGTACCAACCTTATCATGTCCGTTGTGTCCTGAGCAAGACACTTCATCCTTGGTCCTGATGGGTGCCGGTTAGCGCCTTGCATGGCAGCTATAAGTGGTAGAAAATGGATGGATATATATATGTATATATATATATATATATATATTAGGGCTGAGACAGGCTCCAGCACCCCCCGTGACCCCAAAAGGGACAAGCGGTAGAAAAATGGATGGACATATACAGGGACAGCGTGGCGCAGTGTAAGAATGGCCGTGCGCAACCCGATGGTCCCCGGTTCAATCCCCACCGAGTACCAACCTTGCCACGTCCGTTGTGTCCTGAGCAAGACACTTCACCCTTGCTCCTGATGGGTGCTGGTTAGCGCCTTGCATGGCAGCTCCCTCCATCAGTGTGTGAATGGGTAAATGTGGAAGTAGTGTCAAAGCGCTTTAAATACCTTGAAGGTAGAAAAGTGCTATACGAATACAACCCATTTATCATTCATATATATATATGTATATATGTATATATATATATATATATATATATATATATATATATATATATATATATATATATATATATATATATATACTGCAATGAGTTGGCGACTTGTCCTGGGTCCTGACTTGTCCGCCCGATTGTACCTGAGATAGGCACCAGTGCCCCCAAAGGGAATAAGCGGTAGTAAAAGGATGGATGAATATATATATATATATATATATGTATATATATATATATATATATATATATATATATATATATATATATATATATATATATATATATATATATATATATATATATATGTGTGTATATATATATATTAGTGTGTATATATATATATATATGTGTGTATATATATATATTAGTGTATATATATGTGTATATATATATATATATATATATATATATATATATATATATATATATATATATATGTATATATATATTAGTAATATTTTAACTATCGTTTTCTCCTTAGAATGTGCAATAAGAAAGGAGCTGCAATTGGGACGCCAAAGTTAAAGGATGTTTCTCCTCTTTTTGTATCATCCTATTTTTTTATCTATAGTTGCCATATATTTCCTTTAAAGTTTCAGAGTCATAGGGAGGCTGGAGTCTACCCTAGCTGACAGAGTTGAAGGGTATGGGAAACATGTCGTAAAGTCACGGGAAACAACAGGCAAAGCTATGAGAGCAAAAGTCGTAAAGCTTTGAGTAACAAGTTGCAAAACTACGAGGAAAGAGTCTAATTGGCTAGGAAAAACAGGTGGCAAAGGTACGGGAAGACAGTCGTAAAGGAATGAAAACCAAGTTGTGTAGCTCTGAGAAAAAAGTCAAAGCTACGGGAAGACAATCGTAAAGTTCAGAGAAAAAAGTCGCAAAGCTATGAGAAGAAAATCGTAGGGGAATGAAATAAAAGTTGTATAGCTAGGGAAAAAGTGTCAGAGCTATGGCCAGAATATCGTAAAGTTCCGAAAAAAAAGTTGCAAAGCTAGGAGAAGAAAATATAATGTAAAGTTATGAGCAAAGCTACAAAAAACAAGTCGTAAAGTTATGAAAAAGAATTAACACAGCTATAAGAAAATCATAACGCTACAGGAAAAATGTTGAAAATTATAAAGCTATGAGTAACAAGTGTCAAAACTACGCAAAAAGAGTCAAAGAACTAGGAAAAACATGTGTCAAAGCTACGGGAAAGAAATCGTAAAGTTCCGAGATGAAAGTTGCAAAGTTATGAGAACAGAATCGTAAAGGTCTGAAAAAAAAGTTGTATAGCTATAAGAAAAGTGTCAAAGCTACAAGAAAATCGTAAATGCATGAGACAAAAGTCGATAAAAAATTGCAATGCTTCAAGAAATAAATCGTAAAGAACGACAAGTGAGTTACAAAGTTCTGAAAAACAAATCAAACCCTTTTTATTATCTTTTAACATCCATTAGATGGTATTTTACTAAACAAACAAACAACAAATCTACGTACACCTTTTATTATTTCCCTGTACGCTTCGGCAAAATGTTGACACTCTTTTTTGGGTCACATTTTTAGTAAGTCACATCTCACAGGAAATTAGTAACTAGAAAGTAAGAACTGATGAATTTTCTTGGCTTCTGCAAACAAACTTATCAAAATGATGTGTTTATATATATATATAAATATAAATAAATATATATATATATATATATATATATATATATATATATATATATATATATATATATATATATATATATATATATATATATCCATCCCATCCATCTTCTTCCGCTTGTCCGAGGTCGGGTCGCGGGGGCAGCAGCCTAAGCAGGGAAGCCCAGACTTCCCTATCTCCAGCCACTTCGTCTAGCTCTTCCCGGGGGATCCCGAGGCGTTCCCAGGCCTGCCGGGAGACATAGTCTTCCCAACGTGTCCTGGGTCTTCCCCGTGGCCTCCTACCGGTTGGACGTGCCCTAAACACCTCCCTAGGGAGGCGTTCGGGTGGCATCCTGACCAGATGCCCGAACCACCTCATCTGGCTCCTCTCCATGTGAAGGAGCAGCGGCTTTACTTTGAGTTCCTCCCGGATGGCAGAGCTTCTCACCCTATCTCTAAGGGAGAGACCCGCCACACGGCGGAGGAAACTCATTTCGGCCGCTTGTACCCGTGATCTTATCCTTTCGGTCATGACCCAAAGCTCATGACCATAGGTGAGGATGGGAACGTAGATCGACCGGTAAATTGAGAGCTTTGCCTTCCGGCTCGGCTCCTTCTTCACCACAACGGATCGGTACAACGTCCGCATTACTGAAGACGCCGCACCGATCCGCCTGTCGATCTCACCATCCACTCTTCCCTCACTCGTGAACAAGACTGCTAGGTACTTGAACTCCTCCACTTGGGGTAGGGTCTCCTCCCCAACCCGGAGATGGCACTCCACCCTTTTCGTATATATATATGTATATATATATACCAAAGACTATAAAAATTGGACTCATTACCTCCCTGCTTGGCACTCAGCATCAAGGGTCGGAATTGGGGGTTAAATAACCAAAACTGATTCCCGGGCACGGCCAACGCTGCTGCTCACTGCTCCCCTCACCTCCCATGGGGTGAACAAGGGGATGGGTCGAATGCAGAGAATAATTTCGCCACACCTAGTGTGTGTGTGTGTGTGACAATCATTGGTACTTTAACTTTAAATATATATATATATATGTATATATATATATATATATATATATATATATATATATATATATATATATATATATATATATATATATATATATATATATATATGTATATATATATATATATATATGTGTATATATATATATATATATATGTGTATATATATATATATAAAACATTCATAAAGTTTGGTTCCCTTATGAATTTATTATGGGTCTACTGAAAATGTGACCAAAACTGCTGGGTCAAAAGTATACATACAGCAATGTTCATATTTGGTTTCATGTCCTTTGGCAAGTTTCACTGCAATAAGGCACTTTTGGTAGCCATCCACAAGCTTCTGGTTGAATTTTTGGCCACTCCTCTTGACAAAATTGGTACAGTTCAGCTAAATTTGTTGGTTTTCTGACATAGACTTGTTTCTTCAGCATTGTCCACACGTTTAAGTCAAGACTTTGTGAGGGCCATTCTAAAACCTTCATTCTAGCCTAATTTGGCCATTCCTTTACCACTTTTGATGTGTGTTTGTGGTCATTGTCCTGTTGGAACACCCAACTGCGCCCAAGACCAAACCTCCGGGTGCTGATGATTTAGGTTGTCCTGAAGAATTTGGAGGTAATCCTCCTTTTTCATTGTCCCATTTACTCTCTGTAAAGCATCAGTCCCATTGGCAGCAAAACAGGCCCAGAGCATAATACTACCACCACCATGCTTGACGGGTAGGTCTTGTGTTCCTGGGATTAAAGGCCTCACCTTTTCTCCTCCAAACATATTGCTGGACATTGTTGCCAAACAGCTCAATTTTTTGTTTCATCTGACATCACATGGACAAAGATGAGACCTTTTGGAGGAAAGTTCTTTGGAAAAAAACAAGAGTTTGTAGAAATTATTGGGAACTCTGACTATATATATATATATATATATATATATATATATATATATGTAGGTGTGGGAAATATCACAAGACTACTTCATCTCTACAGAACTGTTTCATGAGGGGTTCCCTCAATCATCAGGAGATTTTAATGGAAGCATTCACATACAATGGTTTATATAGAGCACAGAGTGGGTGGGTACAGGCAGGCGTAGGGGTGTGGTGATTGGCTCATGTGTTACCTAGGAGGTGTTTCCGTCTGTGGCGGCATGTTGAAAATGATATTCACTGCGCTTGTTGAGGGATGATAGATCTGGATGATATATAATAAACAGTTGAGGGATGATAGATCTGGATGATATATAATAAACAGTTTCTCTTTTAAGCATAGGTTGCATCTTTTATTACCACTGTTGTAAGGTGTGCTGGATGCAAGAATTTGCCATGTTATTGAATATTCAACATTATTGTCTTTGAGGTTCCAAATGTGTTTGCTGAGTTCTGTAGAATTCCGCAAAGTCTGGTTTCTAAAGGAGGCGTTGTGATTATTCCATCTTGTTTTGAAAGCTCCTTCGGTTAATCCTACGTATGTGTCGGATGTGTTAATGTCCTTGCGTATTACCTTTGCTTGGTAAACGACTGATGTCTGTAAGCACCCTCCGTTGAGAGGGCAATCAGGTTTCTTGCGACAGTTACATTCCTTATTGGTTTCAGAGTCGTTTAGTCTGGGGGTAGGCAGTATATATATACATTTTTTTTACTTTTAAAACTGTCTTTTAACCACATGACAAACTAAAAGGAGAAACTCTTGTGCATCCCAGAATGGATCATGTCATCCACATCTTAAACGCTTTCGTTCCAATATGGTGTGATAGAAGGGGTGTCCAAAGTGCAGCATGGGGGCCATTTTGTGGCACGCAGCCGAGTATTTATTAGCCCCTTGACATATGGAAAAAGTACAAGTAATTTATTTAGGTAATATATGATGAAATAATTGTCAGCTACTTCACTGACCTACATTGGATTGGTTCTAGCATGGTTGATGCACAAAATGCGGCCATACAAGAAGTTGGAACCCTGCCTCCTCGTGATAAAGGTCAGTGGAAGATGTTCTCATGTCGTTCCCCGTGCCTGCAAAGATTCTCGCAGCCTCATGTGGATTTTAGTGGGAATGATATCAGCACAGATCTACACAGGAATGGGAAAGTGATATCGGCACATTGATGTGGCGCACACCGGGGTTGGTCACCTGCTGGCAGGAAGTCAGCGAGGGCCTGGAGATGCCGGGATAGAACACAAAAACGGAATACTTATCGTTTGTGGAGCTTTGTTTGGCATTCTTCCACTGTCAACATGGCACTTATACTTTTACATAGAAGGAATGTTTTTTTTTTACTAACGTGTGGATGTATACCTTTTCATATGATTTACAAATCTTTTTCAACCCATATTCAATTGAATGCACTACAAACACAATATATTTAATGTTCAAACTCATAAACTTTGTTTTTTTTTTTTGCAAAAAATTAACTTAAAATTTCATGGCTGCAACGTGTGCCAAAGTAGTTGGGAAAGGGCATGTTCACCACTGTGTTACATCACCTTTTCTTTTAGCAACACTCAATTAACGTTTGGGAACTGAAGAAACTAATTGTTGAAGCTGTCTTATTTTACGCTTCATAATGCGCCACACATTTTCGATGGGAGACATGTCTGGACTGCAGGTGGACCAGGAAAGTACCCGCACTCTTTTATTACGAAACCACGCTGTTGTAACACATGGTTTGGCATTGCCTTGCTGAAATAAGCAGGGGCGTCCATGATAACGTTGCTTGGATGACAACATATGTTGCTCCAAAACCTGTATGGACCTTTCAGCATTAATGGTGCCTTCACAGATGTGTAAGTTACCCATGCCTTGGGCACTAATACACCCCCATACCATCACAGATGCTGGCTTTTCAACTTTGCGCCTATAACAGTCCAAATGGTTATTTTCCTCTTTACTCCGGAGGACACCACGTCCACGCTTTCAAATATAATTTGAAATGTAGACTCGTCAGACCACAGAACACTTTTCCACTTCGTATCAGTCTATCTTAGATGAGATCGGGCCCAGGGAAGCCAGCGGCGTTCCTGGGTGTTGTTGATAAGTGGGGTTTGCTTTGCATAGTAGAGTTTTTAACTTGCACTTACAGATGTAGCAACCAACTGTAATTACTGACAGTGGTTTTATGAAGTGTTCCTGAGCCCATGTGGTGATATCCTTTACACACTGATGTGGGTTTTTGATGCAGTACCGCCTAAAGGACCAAAGGTCCGTAATATCATCGCTTACATGCAGTGATTTCTCACGATTCTCTGAACCTTTTGATGATTTTACGGACCGTGGATGGTAAAATCCCTAAATTCCTTGCAATAGCTCGTTGAGAAATGTTGTTCTAAAACTGTTCGACAATTTGCTTACAAAGTGGTGACTCTCACCCCATCCTTGTTTGTGAATTACTTAGCATTTCATGGAAGCTGCTTTTACACCCAATCATGGCACCCACCCGTTCCCAATTAGCCTGCACACCTGTGGGATGTTCCAAATAAGTGTTTGATGAGCATTTTTCAACTTTATCAGTATTTATTGCCACCTTTCCCAACTTCTTTGTCACATGTTGCTGCCATCAAATTATAAAGTTAATGATTATTTGCAAAAAAAAAAGTGTATCCGTTTGACCATGAAATATGTTGTCTCTGTCGCATATTCAACTCAATGTGGGTTGAAAATGATTAGCAAATCATTGTATTTCGTTTATATTTACATCTAACACAATTTCCCAACTCATATGGAAACGGGGTTTGTAGTTTCTACTTTAAAGTGTCCTATGGATGTATATGTAAAGTAAGTACTAGTTTTTACTATGGATGCCTGGAGAAATCATTGCACGTAAGCGATGATATTACGGACCTTTGATCCCTCAGGCGGTACTGCTTCAAAAGTCATGAGTGGGTAAAGGATATCACCACATGGGCTCAGGAGCACTTCAGAAAACCACTCTCAGTAACTACAGTCGGTCACTACATCTGTAAGTGCAAGTTAAAACTCTACTATGCAAAGCCATTTATCAACAACACCCAGAAACGCCGCCCGGCTTCGCTGGGCCCGAACTCATCTAAGATGGACTGATGCAAAGTGGAGCCCGAGCGGAAGCGAGAGTGAGATGGAGACGCGGAAGACTGAAAAGCAACCGGAAGAGCGGGACGGGGAGAAGAGGCGAGTGCTGAAAGATTACCAGAGAAGGAGGTTTATTGAAAAATAAACAACATCTCCAAACCGTTAAGCCTGTCATGTCCGACATTAGTGGTCCCGGAACCCGGAGGTGTAAGTCCTTTACAATTTACTTAAAGGATTTCCACCTTTCCAAGCACGAGGGTCCAAAGTGGGGCCCGGCAGCCATTTGCAGCCATGAAACATACATTTTTTAAAAGCCAGCGGCCCATTTTAAATATACAAAATATATCTTCTATTGAATAGACCGCAAAGACAAGATTTCATAATGTTCGAACTGGTAAACTTTGTTATTTTTTGCTAATATTTGCTCATTTGTAATTTGATGCCTGCAACATGTTTCAAAAAAGCTGGCACCAGTGGCAAAAAGACTGAGAATGTTGGGAAATGCTCGTCAAAACACTTATTTGGAACATCCCACAGGTGAACAGGCTAATTGGGAAACAGGTGGGTGCCATAAAATGCTCAATTATTCACAAACAAGGATGGGGCGAGGGTCACCACTTGTGAACAAATGCGTGAGCTAATTGTTGAACAGTTTAAGAACAACTTTTCGCAACCAGCTGTTGCTAAGAATTTAGGGATTTCACCATCTACGGTCCGTAACGTCATCAGAAGGTTAAGAGAATCTGGACAAATCACTGCCCGTAAGCAACAAGGCTAAAAACCAACATTGAATGCCTGTGAACTTGGATCCCTCAGGTGGTACTGCATAAAAAAAAAACGACATCAGTGTGTAAAGGATATCACCACATGGGCTTAGAAACACTTCAGAAAACCACTGTTAGTGACTACAGTTGGTCGCAACGTCTGTAAGTGCAAGTTAAAACTCTACTATGCAAAGCCAAAGCCATTTATCAACAACACCCAGAAACGCCGCCGGCTTTGCTGAGCCAGAGCTCATCTAGATGGACTGATGCAAAGTGGAAAGGTGTTTCTGTGGTCTGACGAGTCCACATTTCAAATTACTTTTGGAAACTGTGGACGTGGTGTCCTCCGGACCTAAGAGGAAAAGAACCATCCAGATTGTTATAGACGCAAAGTTCCAAAGCCGGCAGCTGTGATGGTATGGGGGTGTATTAGTGCCCAAGGCCTGGGTAACTTACACATCTGTGAAGGCACCATTAAGGCTGAAAGATACATACAGGTTTTGGAGCAACATACGTTGCCATCCAAGCAACGTTATCATGGACGCCCCTGCTTATTTCAGCAAGACAATGCCAAGCCTTGTGTTACAAACAGCGTGGCTTCATAGTAAAAGAATGCGGGGACTAGACTAGCCTGCCTGTAGTCCAGACCTGTCTCCCATTGAACAACTTAAGCTGTACATCAAGCAAAAATGGGAAAGAATTCCCCCTGAAAAGCCTCAAAAATTGGTCTTCAAAAATTGTTGTGTTGTTAAAAGAAAAGGCCATGTAACACAGTGGTAAAAATGCCCTGTGCCAACTTTTTTGCAATGTGTTGCTGACATTGAATTCTAAGTTAAAGGCCTACTGAAATGAGATTTTCTTATTCAAACGGGGATAGCAGGTCCATTCTATGTGTCATACTTGATCATTTTGCGATATTGCCATATTTTTGCTGAAAGGATTTAGTAAAGAACATCGCCGATAAAGTTCGCAACTTTTGGTCGCTAATAAAAAAGCCTTGCCTGTACCGGAAGTAGCAGAGAATGTGCGCGTGACGTCACGGGTTGTAGGGCTCCTCACATCTGAACATTGTTTACAATCTTAGCCACCAGCAGCGAGAGCGATTCGGACCGAGAAAGCGACAATTTCCCCATTAATTTGAGCGAGGATGAAAGATTTGTGGATGAGGAAAGTGAGAGTGAAGGACTAGAAAAAAAAAGATGAGGGCAGTGGGAGCGATTCAGATGTTATTAGACATATTTACTCGGATAATTCTGGAAAATCCCTTATCTGCTTATTGTATTACTACTGTTTTAGTGAGATTATATGGTCTTACCTGTACAACCTGAAAGTCGGAGGAGTGTGGCCACAGGGTGAGATTTTTTTTTTTTTCCTTCTTTCTCCACGGTGGAAGTATCCGATGGTCGGGGGCGGCCCGGTGGGAGGAGGTAATAGAGTCCGCAGCTGCAGGAAGAACGAAGCAAGCTCTCCGCTCATGTCTACGGTAAGAGACAACTTATTACCACAATTTTCTCACCGAAACCTGCCGGTTGACACGTGGTAGGGAACCATGTTCGCTTGACCATTCTGTTTCATAGCAAAGCTCCACCGTCATCTTTCGGGAATGTAAACAAGGAAACACCGGCCGTGTTTGTGTGGCAATACGCCGCGTCCCACCAACATCTTTCTTCTTTGACGTCTCCATTATTAATTGAACAAATTGCAAAAGATTCAGCAACACAGATGTCCAGAATACTATGTAAATATGCGATTAAAGCAGACGACTTATAGCTGGGATCGGCGCTTGACCGAAATGTCCGCTAAAATCTGTGAGATCACGTGCACGCGTCATCATACCGCGACGTTTTCAGCTGGATAATTCGCGCAAATTTAAAATTGCAATTTAGTCAACTAAAAAGGCCGTATTGGGATGTGTTGCAATGTTAATATTTCATCATTTAAATAGACCTCCTTTTTAGACCAGTTGATCTGCCGCTTCTTTTCTTTCTCCTATGTCCCCCCCTCCCTTGTGGAGGGGGTCCGGTCCGATGACCATGGATGAAGTACTGACTGTCCAGAGTCGAGACCCAGGATGGACCGCTCGTCGGGACCCAGGATGGACCGCTCGCCTGTATCGGTTGGGGACATCTCTACGCTGCTGATCCGCTTGAGATGGTTTCCTGTGGACGGGACTCTCACTGCTGTCTTGGAGCCACTATGGATTGAACTTTCACAGTATCACGTTAGACCCGCTCGACATCCATTGCTTTCGGTCCCCTAGAGGGGGGGGGGGTTGCCCACATCTGAGGTCCTCTCCAAGGTTTCTCATAGTCAGCATTGTCACTGGCGTCCCACTGGATGTGAATTCTCCCTGCCCACTGGGTGTGAGTTTTCCTTGCCCTTTTGTGGGTTCTTCCGAGGATGCTGTAGTCGTAATGATTTGTGCAGTCCTTTGAGACATTTGTGATTTGGGGCTATATAAATAAACATTGATTGATTGATTGATCATTGATATATAAACTATCAGACTGCGTGGTCGGTAGTAGCGGGTTTCAGTAGGCCTTTAATGATTATTTGCAAAAAAAAAAAAAACGTTTCTCAGTTCGAACATTAAATATCTTGTCTTTGCAGGCTATTCAATTGAATATAGGTTGAAAAATATTTGCAAATCATTGTATTCCGTTTTCATTCACCATTTACACAAGGTGCCAACTTCTTTTTACTAAGGTGTCCTATGGGTGTAGACGTGAGTACTGGTTTCTACTAAATTGTCTTGTGGATATCTGAAGTCTGGTTTCCACCAACATGTCCTATGATGAACACATACGTACTAGTTACTACCAAGGTGTCCTATGAATGTACACATGAGTACTTTTTCCCACTAGCAAAGTGACACAGAGGTGACCTCTGTAACGTTTTGAGGTTTTATTGCAGCAGACAGCGATGGATGGAGCAGAAGTGGCTCATTAAGACTGTCCACGTTTAATTGGCTCCCATTGTTAAGGTTTTGACAGGAGGGGGCGGGTTGGGGGTCAAGGGTCTTGTTACATGGTCTTACACACACACACACGCACACACACACACACACACACACACACACACACTCGCAAGCCCCCGGGGTTCTTTTTCCCCCCGCCCTACTCCAATGGGACGAGGTAAAGATTTATCAAAACACAGCAGCATCACTTATCATGGCTCCATGAAACGTAAACCTCTAGAGAAGAGACTTCCTCTGGGCCAATAAAAATGTTTAAAAAAAAAAAGAAATATAAAATGAAGAACTTCACATATTATCCCTTTAAACATTTCATTTATTAGTACCGTATTTCCTTGAATTGCCGCCGGGGGCGCTAATTAATTTAAAACCTCTTCTCACTCCGGCGCTTACCAAAGGCATGCGGTAAAAGTAAGCATGCGCTAATTATTTTAAAACCTATTCTCACTGCGGCACTTACCAAAGGCAAGAAGGGAACATTTGAGTGTGATGTAAGCTTGGACCTTAATCCTACTGAATAGCTCTTAATCTCACTCCGGCAATTACCAAAGGCATGCGGTAAAAGTAAGCATGCGCTAATTATTTTAAAACCTATTCTCACTGCGGCACTTACCAAAGGCAAGAAGGGAACATTTGAGTGTGATGTAAGCGTGGACCTTAATCCTACTGAATAGCTCTTAATCTCACTCCGGCAATTACCAAAGGCATGCGGTAAAAGTAAGCATGCGCTAATTATTTTAAAACCTGTTCTCACTCCGGCACTTACCAAAGTCAAGCAGTACAAATTTGAGTGTGATGTAAGCTTGGACCTTAATCCTACTGAATAGCACTTAATCTTCTTCCCTTTATGCGATTTCAAATTACCGTTATTGAAATTAGCCTCCTCCATTTTGAAAATGATGACAGGCGAAGTGTCACCTTTGATGTCACGAGTTTGACCCGGCGGTAATACTAAGCATGCGCTAATTATTTTAAAACCTCTTCTCACTCCGGCACTTACCAAAGGCATGCAGTAAAAATTTGAGTGTGATGTAAGCTTGGACCTTAAATCCTACTGAATAGCTCTTAATCTTCTTCCCTTTTTGCGATTTCAAATTACCGGTATTGAAATCAGCCTCCTCCATTTTGAAAATGATGACAGGGGAAGTGTCCAGGCGGTAATACTAAGCATGCGCTAATTATTTTGCAAAGCGAGTTTGACCCGGCAGTAATTCAAGACAGGCGCATACTATATGCCCTGCGGCAATTCAAGGAAATGCGGTAAAAACATAGCTAGATCAAGCTCTTCTCTTTACAAACAAGCCTCCTATGGCGCCCTCTATGGTCGAAAAAGGCAAATAACACTGGACGTCTTCACACAGTGCAGGGCTCAAAAACAATAACGTTAACAGCTGCGGCTGTAGGCAACCTCCAGGTGTATTTTGTTTCTTATTTTTTTAGATGAACTGCTTGAGACGGCTCCCTAGCGCTATTGCAACTAATTTTGGTTCCGTTTGCTGCTTGTTTCTAAACGACCATGTGGTCAAAGACCGCTACGGTTTACAAAACCCAAAAACCAGTGAAGTTGGCACGTTGTGTAATTTGTAAATTGATGGCAGTAACACATTGCAAAAAAGTTGGCGCAGCGGCATTTTTACCACTGTGTTAAAGTCTGCTGCGTTTCTGGGTGTTGTTGATAAATGGCTTTGGCTTTGCATAGTAGAGTTTTAACTTGCACGTAGAGATGTAGCGACAAACTGTAAGTACTGACAGTGGTTTTCTGAAGTGTTCCTGAGCCCATGTGGTGATATCCTTTACACACCGATGTCGCTTTTTGATGCAGTTCCGCCTGAAGGATCGAAGGTCACGGGCATTCAATGTCAGTTTCCTGCCTTGCCGCTTACATGCAGTGATTTTTCCAGATTCTCTGAACCTTTTGATGATATTACAGACTGTAGATGGTGAGATTGTTATGATCCGCTGCCCGGATCATATGTTGTTTAGATTTATGAGTTTGTGTGTGCACTTCCTCGTTTGTTCTGTCACCATGGTTGCTTATTAGTTTCACCTGCCCCTTGCTTTTGACTAGCACCTGCCTTTTGATTACGTCTTTATTTAAGTCCGCCTTTTCTGTTCATTCAGTCTCGCTTCCTAGTTTTTGTTCCATGCAACAAGTGACGACGCTGATTCCCGACGCTGGTTAACCTGTTTTGTACTTGCTAGCTTCCGCGCTATGCTTTCGTGTTTTCTAGCTCCCATGCTAGCTCTTTGTTTTGCCATTTTGTGCCTATTGCAAGTCTTCTGTTCTTAGTCTGTTTTTAGTTTAAATAAATAAATCAATCTTTCTTACTTTACGCTGTGTCCGAGCCCGAACTGCATCTTGACAGAACGCACCCGAAACACGATGCCAGCCATTCGTCCCAGAAACCCCTAAATTCCTTGCAGTAGCTGGTTAAGAAATGTTGTTCCTAAACAGTTTGCTCAGGCATTTGTTCACAAAGTGGTGACCCTCACCCCGTCTTTGTTTGTGAATGATTGAGCATTTCATGGAAGCTGCTTTTATGGCACCCACCTGTTCCCAATTAGCCTGTTCACCTGTGGAATGGTCCAAATAAGTGTTTGATGAGCATTCCCCAACCTTCTCAGTCTTTTTTGCCACTTGTGCCAGCTTTTTTGAAACATGTTGCAGGCATCAAATTCCAAATGAGCTAATATTTGCAAAAAATAACAAAAGTTTTCCAGTTCAAATGTTAAGTATCTGGTCTTAACATTTGAAAAGGAATTGCAAATCATAATTTTACTGTAAAATTCAGTGATATATATATATATTTTTTCTTTTACAAAACATTACTTTTAATAGAAAAGCAGTCACAATGGGTTGTTTCCCTCCAAAACACTGGCAGCTCAGTCGCCAGAAATTTACAGTGAAATTTTGTGTTTTTTTCTTTCTTTTTCTCTTTTTTTTTTTTTTTTACAGAATATTACTTTAAATAGAAAAACAGTCATGATGGGGTTTTTCCCCACAAAAAACGGACAGCTCAGTTGCCAGAATTTTACTGTAAACTTTAGTTGTTTTTTTTTTTTCTTTTGTTTTGTTTTTTACAGAATATTACTTTAAATATAAAAACATTAACAAAAGAATTTTCACAAACAAAAACTGGCAGCTCAGTTGGCAAAATTGTACTTAAAATCTCACTGTGTTTTTACTGTAAAACTGTAAAAAAAAGTTATTTGTCACAAAAAATAAAAAAAACTGCTTTTATACAATACAATTCTGCCAACTGAGGTGCCAATTTTTCACAGTTAAAACAACTGTAGATTTTACGGTGTGTTACCGTAAATGGCAAAACCGTACCACAATTTTGTTACGGTAAAAAACAGGCAGGCAAGTTGCCAAAATTTTACTGTAAAATGTTCAGTGCTTTTTGTCCATTACTGTAAATTGAAAACCACTTCTTTACTGTAAAATTTTACTATAAAAACTGTAGCTTTTACGTTTAAAAACTGGCGGCTCAGAATTTTACTGTAAAATTCAGTATTTTTTTTTTTTTTTTTTACAGAATATTACTGTGAATGGGAAAAACAGTCACAATGGTATTTTTCTGTGAAAAAAACTGTCAGCTCAATTGGAAGAATTTTGCTGTAAAATTCTGTGTTTTTGTTTGTTTGTTTGTTTGTTTTACCGCATATTACTTTAAATAGAAAAACAGTCACACTGATTTTTTTCCGAAAAAAACAAACAAAAAAAAAAAACAGCTGGGTTCCCACAAATTTACTGTAAAATTCAATGATTTATATACTTTTTTCTTTTACAGAATATTACTTTAAATAGAAAAGCAGTCACAATGGGTTGTTACCCTCCAAAACACTGGCAGCTCAGTCGCCAGAAATTTACAGTAAAATTTTGTGTTTTTTTCTTTCTTTTTTTCTTTTTTTTTTTTTTTTTTACAGAATATTACTTAAAATAGAAAAACAGTCCTAATGGGTTTTTACATAAAAAAAACAACTGTCAGCTCAGTTGGCAAAAATGTACATAAAATGTTACGGTGTGCTTTGTTGACAAATAACATTTTTTTTACAGTTTTACAGTAAAAACACTGTAAAACTGTAAAAAAAACTAAAAGTTATTTGTCACAGTACGGTAAAAAAAAATGCTTTTATACAACAAAATTCTGCCAACTGAGGTGCCAACTTTTCACAGTTAAAACAACTGCAGATTTTACGGTGTGTTACCGTAAATGGCAAAACCGTACCACAATTTTGTTACGGTAAAAAACAGGCAGGCAAGTTGCCAAAATTTTACTGTAAAATGTTCAGTGCTTTTTGTCCATTACTGTAAATTGAAAACCACTTTTTTACTGTAAAACTTTACTATAAAAACTGTAGATTTTACGTTTAAAAACTGGCGGCTCAGTCGCAAGAATTTTACTATAAAATTCAGTCCTTTTTTTAATTTTTTTTACAGAATATTACTGTGAATGGGAAAAACAGTCACAGTGGTATTTTTCTGTGAAAAAACTGTCAGCTCAATTGGAAGAATTTTGCTGTAAAATTCTGTGTTTTTGTTTGTTTGTTTGTTTTACCGCATATTACTTTAAATAGAAAAACAGTCACACTGATTTTTTTCCGAAAAAAACAAACAAAAAAAAAACCAGCTGGGTTCCCACAAATGTACTGTAAAATTCAATGATTTATATACTTTTTTCTTTTACGGAATATTACTTTAAATAGAAAAGCAGTCACAATGGGTTGTTACCCTCCAAAACACTGGCAGCTCAGTCGCCAGAAATTTACAGTAAAATTTTGTGTTTTTTTCTTTCTTTTTTTCTTTTTTTTTTTTTTTTTTACAGAATATTACTTTAAATAGAAAAACAGTCATGATGGGTTTTTACATAAAAAAAACAACTGTCAGCTCAGTTGGCAAAAATGTACATAAAATGTTACGGTGTGCTTTGTTGACAAATAACATTTTTTTTACAGTTTTACAGTAAAAACACTGTAAAACTGTAAAAAAACCTAAAAGTTATTTGTCACAGTACGGTAAAAAAAAAAATGCTTTTATACAACAAAATTCTGCCAACTGAGGTGCCAACTTTTCACAGTTAAAACAACTGCAGATTTTACGGTGTGTTACCGTAAATGGCAAAACCGTACCACAATTTTGTTACGGTAAAAAACAGGCAGGCAAGTTGCCAAAATTTTACTGTAAAATGTTCAGTGCTTTTCGTCCATTACTGTAAATTGAAAACCACTTTTTTACTGTAAAATTTTACTATAAAAACTGTAGATTTTACGTTTAAAAACTGGCGGCTCAGTCGCAAGAATTTTACTGTAAAATTCAGTATTTTTTTTTTTTTTTTTACAGAATATTACTGTGAATGGGAAAAACAGTCACAATGGTATTTTTCTGTGAAAAAAATTGTCAGCTCAATTGGAAGAATTTTGCTGTAAAATTCTGTGTTTTTGTTTGTTTGTTTGTTTGTTTTACCGCATATTACTTTAAATAGAAAAACAGTCACACTGATTTTTTTCCGAAAAAAACAAACAAAAAAAAAACAGCTGGGTTCCCACAAATTTACTTTAAAATTCAATGATTTATATACTTTTTTCTTTTACAGAATATTACTTTAAATAGAAAAGCAGTCACAATGGGTTGTTACCCTCCAAAACACTGGCAGCTCAGTCGCCAGAAATTTACAGTAAAATTTTGTGTTTTTTTCTTTCTTTTTTTTTTTTTTTTTTTTTTTTACAGAATATTACTTAAAATAGAAAAACAGTCCTAATGGGTTTTTACATAAAAAAACCAACTGTCAGCTCAGTTGGCAAAAATGTACATAAAATGTTACGGTGTGCTTTGTTGACAAATAACATTTTTTTTTACAGTTTTACAGTAAAAACACTGTAAAACTGTAAAAAAACCTAAAAGTTATTTGTCACAGTACGGTAAAAAAAAATGCTTTTATACAACAAAATTCTGCCAACTGAGGTGCCAACTTTTCACAGTTAAAACAACTGCAGATTTTACGGTGTGTTACCGTAAATGGCAAAACCGTACCACAATTTTGTTACGGTAAAAAACAGGCAGGCAAGTTGCCAAAATTTTACTGTAAAATGTTCAGTGCTTTTTGTCCATTACTGTAAATTGAAAACCACTTTTTTACTGTAAAATTTTACTATAAAAACTGTAGATTTTACGTTTAAAAACTGGCGGCTCAGTCGCAAGAATTTTACTGTAAAATTCAGTATTTTTTTTTTTTTTTTTTTTACAGAATATTACTGTGAATGGGAAAAACAGTCACAATGGTATTTTTCTGTGAAAAAAACTGTCAGCTCAATTGGAAGAATTTTGCTGTAAAATTCTGTGTTTTTGTTTGTTTGTTTGTTTGTTTTTACCGCAAATTACTTTAAATAGAAAAACAGTCACACTGATTTTTTTCCGAAAAAAACAAACAAAAAAAAAAACAGCTGGGTTCCCACAAATTTACTGTAAAATTCAATGATTTATATACTTTTTTCTTTTACAGAATATTACTTTAAATAGAAAAGCAGTCACAATGGGTTGTTACCCTCCAAAACACTGGCAGCTCAGTCGCCAGAAATTTACAGTAAAATTTTGTGTTTTTTTTTTTTTTTTTTTTTTTTTTACAGAATATTACTTAAAATAGAAAAACAGTCCTAATGGGTTTTTACATAAAAAAAAACAACTGTCAGCTCAGTTGGCAAAAATGTACATAAAATGTTACGGTGTGCTTTGTTGACAAATAACATTTTTTTTACAGTTTTACAGTAAAAACACTGTAAAACTGTAAAAAAACCTAAAAGTTATTTGTCACAGTACGGTAAAAAAAAATGCTTTTATACAACAAAATTCTGCCAACTGAGGTGCCAACTTTTCACAGTTAAAACAACCGCAGATTTTACAGTATTACCGTAAAAACACATAAAATTCCACAATTTTACTGTAAAATAGCTTGTAATTTTTACAGTGTACAATTTAATGGATAATTCCTTTTGAAATCATAAGTCAAGCATATAAAAACGTATTTTATTTTAACAAAAAAATAATAATTGTATTTGTATGATGATATATTTGTTGCATTACAGTATGTAAGGTTTTTTTTTTTTTTCTTCATTCATGTGAGAATCCTGCATGTGACTGAAGCATTGAGGGGTGGGAATACATCAAGGACTTGTTGCAGTGTGCTCAAACAACCACTAGGTAGCATCTGTGAGCAGATAATACTGTATCATCTTCTCTTTGGGACTTATTCGGTGGGTAGTAGCATTCTTCTCTGCTTTAAGTGAGCAAAAACTAACCCACCGTATTAGAAAATATGTAAGTTCACCAGATCACCAGGTTCTGGTGATCCACCAGAACCTGGTGATCAAGTGCGGCTGTCACTCCGCACGTCTCAGACCGGCTTGCATTTTCCAGGCGTGTGAGAATATTCATGAAGGCAAAAAGGTGAGTCGGACTCAGTTTCCAAGGGCCTGCGGCATTTTTTTTTTTTTTGAGGGAAAAATTGCGGTTTGCTTGCTTTGTTTTATTTTGGACGACGAGCAAGAAGGCAGAATGAAATGAGAAGCACATTTCTCCTTGATTGTTTGTATGCAGATCTGCTAAATAGGAAACACAAGCAAAACCAGACCAGGGACTCTCCATGCTGGGAAGACCCAAGACCGAAGCCCAGTCAGCTGCTTGCCTCTTAACCCTTTGGAGTCCAGGTTAGTTTTCCTTACCTCTACATCAGGGGGGTGGTCCAAACTTTTTCCACCGAGTTCCACACACAAATTCTTTTTTGATAGTTTTTATTTTCAAAACCAGTACAGTATTTATATATATTTTTTAGACTTTAGTCAGTCATTTGAATAAGTCGTATATTTTCAACAGAAACATCATACCACCGTCTTTTTTAAATTTATTTACAGTACAATTTGGGCGACTGAGCTACCTGTTTTTGTGTGAAAAAAAACCCTCTTTATCAAGTAATATTCTGTAAAAAAAAACAAAACAAAAAAAACACATAATTTTAAAGTAAAATCCTGGCAAGTGAGCTGTAAGGTTTTTTTTTTTTTTCTGAAAAAAAAAAAAAAATCAGTGTGACTGTTTTTCCATTTAAAGTAATATGCTGAACCAATATGTAGAACCAATTAACAAAGATAACTTTGTTAATTGACTCCAGACATGACCGTGATACATGAAAGTAGGAACTTTTCATAACATAAATCAAATATTTTCTACGCTAGAGAATTTTAAAAAAACATATTTTTTTTTACAACCTTCTAAATACATTTGTCAACATTATAGAGCCCTTTAGACATGAAATAACACAATTAAGTCACCTTTACACTATTTTAATCCTAACTTTTTCCATAGAGTTCCGCACACTAAAAAAAAAAAAATGCGGTGCCATTTTGATAATTTTTATTTTTAAAACCAGTTCAGTATTTAGATTTTTTTTTAAACTTGAGTCAGTCATTTGAATAAGTTGTACATTTTCAACGGAAACACCATACCACAGTCTTGTTTATTTTTTTAATTTACGGTACAATTTGGGCGACTGAGCTGCCTGTTTTTGTGTGAAAAAACCCCATTGTGACTGTTTTTCTATATCAAGTAATAATCTATAAAAAAAAACAAATAACAAAAACACTGAATTTTACAGTAAAATCCTGGCAACTGAGCTGTAAGTTTTTTTTTCCAGAAAAACAAAATCAGTGTGACTGTTTTTCCATTTAAAGTACTATCCTGAACCAATATGTAGCACCAATTAACAAAGACATGACCGTGATACATGAAAGTAGGAACTTTTTATAACATAAATCAAATATTTTCTCCACTAGAGAATTAAAAAAAAACTGTTTACGACCTTCTAAATACATTTGTCAACATTATAGAACCCTTTAGACATGAAATAACACAATTATGTCACCTTTCCACTATTTTAATCCTAACTTTTTCCATAGAGTTCCGCACACTAAAAAAAAAAAAAAAATGCGGTGCCATTTTGATAGTTTTTATTTTTAAAACCAGTACAGTATTTAGATTTTTTTTTTAAACTTGAGTCAGTCATTTGAATAAGTTGTACATTTTCAACGGAAACACCATACCACAGTCTTGTTTTTTTTAATTTACAGTACAATTTGGGCGACTGAGCTGCCTGTTTTTGTGTGAAAAAAAACCCATTGTGACTGTTTTTCTATATCAAGTAATATTGTGTAAAAAAAACAACAACAAAAAAACACAGAATTTTACAGTAAAATCCTGGCAACTGAGCTGTAAGTTTTTTTTTCCAGAAAAACAAAATCAGTGTGACTGTTTTTCCATTTAAAGTACTATGCTGAACCAATATGTAGAACCAATTAACAAAGACATGACCGTGATACATGAAAGTAGGAACTTTTTATAACATAAATCAAACATTTCCTCCGCTAGAGAATAAAAAAAAAAACCTGTTTACGACCTTCTAAATACATGTTTCAGCATTATAGAGCCCTTTAGACATGAAATAACACAATTAAGTCACCTTTCCACTATTTTAATCCTAACTTTTTCCATAGAGTTCCGCACACAAAATTTTTTTTTAAAGCATGTGGGGCCATTTTGATAGTTTTTATTTTTAAAACCAGTACAGTATTTAGATTTTTTTTTTTTAAACTTGAGTCACTCATTTGAATAAGTAGTATATTTTCAATGGAAACACCATACCACAGTCTTGTTTTTTTTTTAATTTACAGTACAATTTGGGCGACTGACCTGCCTGTTTTTGTGTGAAAAAAACCCTCTATATCAAGTAATATTCTGTAAAAAAAAACCCCAAAAAATAAAATTCTACAGTAAAATCCCGGTAACTAAGCTGTAAGTTTTTTTTTTTCAGTAAAAATAATCAGTGTGACTGTTTTTCCATTTAAAGTACTATGCTGAGCCAATATGTAAAACCAATTAACAAAGATGACTTTGTTAATTGGTTCCAGACATGACCGTGATTAGATGACTTGCCGATATTCCGATATTGTCCAACTTTTAATTACCGATTCCGATATCAACCGATATATACAGTCATGGAATTAACACAAAATTAATATTGCTAATTTTGTTGTGATGCCCCGCTGGATGCATTAAACAATGTAACAAGGTTTTCCAAAATAAATCAACTCAAATTATGGTAAAAAAAAAATGCCAACATGGCACTGCCATATTTATTATTGAAGTCACAAAGTGCATTATCTTTTTTTTTAATATGCCTCAAAACAGCGGCTTGTAATTTGGGACATGCTCTCCCTGAGAGAGCATGAGAAGGTTGAGGTGGGCGGGGTTGGGTTGGCAGGGGTTTACATAGTATCATCCCGGAAGAGTTAGTGCTGCAAGGGGTTCTGGGTATTTGTTCTCTTGTGTTTATGTGAATTATATTCATATAGCGCTTTTCTCTAGTGACTCAAAGCGCTTTACATAGTGAAACCCAATATCTAAGTTATATTTTTAAACCAGTGTGGGTGGCACTGGGAGCAGGTGGGTAAAGTGTCTTGCCCAAGGACACAACAGCAGTGACTAGGATGGCAGAAGCGGGGATTGAACCTGCAACCCTCAAGTTGCTGGCACGGCCGCTCTACCAACCGAGCTATACTGCCCCTATACTCCCCCATTTATGTTGTGTTACGGTGCGGATGTTCTCCCGAAATGTGTTTGTCATTCTTGTTTGGTGTGGGTTCACATTGTGGCGCATATTTGTAACAGTGTTAAAGTTGTTAAGTTGTTTATTCGGCCACCTTCAGTGTGACCTTTATTCACTTGTGTGTGTTAAAAAAGCCAAAGATATTATGGGATTGGGCCGGCACACAAAGGCAGTGCCTTTAAGGTTTATTGGCGCTCTGTACTTCTTCCTACGTCCGTGTACACAGCGGCGTTTTAAAAAGTTATTCATTTTACTTTGTGAAGCCGATACCGATAATTTCCGATATTACATTTTACAGCTTTTATCGGTCGATAATATCGGCCGTTCGATATGATCGGACATCTCTAACCGTGATACATGAAAGTAGTTACTTGTCAACATAAATTCAATATTTTCTACGCTAGAGAATTAAAAAAAAAACGGTTTCCGACCTTCTAAATACATTTGTCAACATTATAGAGACTTTAGAGATGAAATAACACAATTAGGTCACCTTTATATTATTTTAATCCAACTTTGCGTTCTTTGAAAGCAACGCAGTAACAAAATAACGACGCACGTTTGAATCGTAAATTATTTTTGTGGGGAGGCGTGGCCTGCGGACCTGCAGCAAGGCGGGGCGCGCCAGGGCCGGCTCCAAGATGGGCGACAGGTGCGTAGATGGCCCACCTGGGCGCAATTGTCTCATCACCTGTCGCTGTATAAAAGGGGAGCAGCCGGGAAGGAGTTGGTTGGTGAAGTCGGAGTGGATGGTCGAGAACGAGCCCGAGCAGAAAAGTGACCGGAAGAACGAGAAGGAGAGAAGAAGTGAGTGCTGAAAAGCGACCAGAAAAGGTGGTTTATTGAAAAATGAACAAAATCTCCAAACCGTCAAGCCTATCATGTCCGTCATTGGTGGTCCGAGGAACCCGGAGGTGCGAGTCCTCCACAATTTACTTAATGGATTTACACCTTTCCAAGCAGGAGGGTCCAAAGTGCGGCCCGGTGGCCATTTGCAGCCATGAAACAAAAATTTGTTAAAAGCCTGCGGCCCATTTTTAAATAGACAAAATATATATTCAAATGGATAGACCACAAAGACAAACGTTCAAACTGGTAAACTCTGTTTTTTCTTGCAAATATTAGCTCATTTGGAATTAAATGCCTGCAACATGTTTTAAAAAAAAAGCTGGCACAAGCAGTAAAAAGACTGAGAAAGTTGAGGAATGCTCATCAAACACTTATTTGGAACATCCCACAGGTGAACAGGCTAATTGGAAACAGGTGGGTGTCATGATTGGGTATATAAGCAGCGTCCATGAAATGCTCCGTCTTTCACAAATAAGGATTGGGCAAAGGTCACCACTCTGTGAGCAAATTGTTGAACAGTTTAAGAACAACATTTGTCAACCAGCTATTGCAAGGAATTTAGGGATTTCACCATCAACGGTCCGTAATGTCATCAAAAGGTTCAGAGACTATGGACAAATCACTGCACGTAAGCGATGAGGCTAAAACCAACATTGAATTCCTGTGACCTTGGATCCCTCAGACAGTACTGCATCAAAAAGTGACATCAGTATGTAAAGGATATCACCACATAGGCTCAGGAACACTTCAGAAATCCACTGTCAGTAACTACAGTTGGTCCCTGTACATCTGTAAGTGCAAGTTAAAACTCTACTATGCAAAGCCAAAGCCATGTATCAACAACACCCAGAAACGCTGCCTGCTTCGCTGGGCCCGAGCTCATCTAAGATGGACTGATGCAAAGTGGAAAAGTGTTATGTGGTCTGACGAGTCCACATTTCAAATTGTTTTTGGAAACTGTGGACATCATGTCCTCTAGACCAAAGAGGAAAAGAACCATCCGGATTGTTATAGACGCAAAGTTCAAAAGCCAGCATCTGTGATGGTATGGGGGTATTTTAGTGCCCAAGGTATGGGTAACTTACACATCTGTGAAGGAAGCATTAATGCTGAAAGGTACATACAGGTTTTGGAGCAACGAATGTTGCCATCCAAGCAAAGTTATCATGGACGCCCCTGCTTATTTCAGCAAGACAATGCCAAGTCACGTGTTACAACAGCGTGGCTTCATAGGAAAAGAGTACGGGTACTAGACCGGCCTGCCTGTAGTCCAGACCTGTCTCCCTTATGAAGCCTAAAATACCACAACGGAGACCTCGGACTGTTGAACAACTTAAGGTGAACATCAAGCAAGAAGGGGAAAGAATTCCACCTGAAAATCTTCAAAAATTGTTTACTGAGTGTTGTTAAAAGGAAAGGCCATGTAACACAGAGGTAAAAGTGACCCCCGTGCCAACTTTTTTGCAATGTGTTGCTGACATTACGTTGGGAAGACTATGTCTCCCGGCTGGCCTGGGAACGCCTCGGGATCCCCCGGGAAGAGCTAGACGAAGTGGCTGGAGAGAGGGAAGTCTGGGTTTCCTTGCTTAGGCTGCTGCCCCCGCGACCCGACCTCAGATAAGCGGAAGATGATGGATGGATGGATGGATGATTATTTGCAAAAAATACTTAAGTTTCTCAGTTCCAACATAAAATATCTTGTCTTTGCAGTCTATTTAATTGACTATAAGTTGAAAAGGATTTGCAAATCATTGTATTAAGTTTTTATTTACAAATTACACAACGTGCCAACTTCACTGGTTTTTTTGTAAAAATAATATACAGCATATTGATCTCTGACTTATTTCTTTACTCTTTTATGAGTCTGATTGCGTTTAAAACTCATCGCTCAAAAAATAATAATGAATCAAAAGCAATGTTGTTATTGGCCTACTCAAGGCTCAATTACTTCACATCAAATATTTCATTTTGAAAAATGTTTTTTGCCATAAAAAAGCATGGTTTTCTTTAAGAAAAAAAGGGCTTTAAACATAAAAAAAATAAAACAAACTTCATGGCAAGATAAGAAGTCGATGTATTGACATTTAAGTGTTGGAAGTAAGAACATATTAATATGTGACTTATTTTTAACACTTTAATCACAGGGAAGCTTTTACCATGAATTGATTAACGTGGAAAAACTTATTCGTGTGTTACCATTTAGTGGTCAAATGTACGGAACATGTACTGAACTGTGCAATCTACTAATAAACGTTTCTATCAATCAATCAAATCTGTCAATCCCTTTTAACATTGACCAAAATTAAGGGGGAGCGCTCACGGTTTTGAAAGTGAAAAATGCCCAAAAAATGTCCGCCGCCTGCTTTTATTTCCCAGCGGAAAACGTTTGGACGCCCCCTGCTTTTTCAAAGACTCGTAGACAGTTTGAAGTCTGCAAATTTTAAAGCCAGCGTCTGTGTCGCAACCCCCGATCATCATGCTGCACGGGCATTTTTTTTCCCCCAAAGACTCCCGAGAGTTACCAACACTTTATTGTCCTTTTTTTTATTATTTCACTCTGCAGCTCAAGCCAAAAATATATCATGCACTTGAATTGGTGGTTTCATGATGTATGTGTGTGTGTGTGTGTGTGTGTGTGTGTGTGTGTGTGTCAGTGCTGGTGTTTTGTGTATGGACCCATGTGTTTGTGTTGGCCTGAATAAAAGCATGTGTTTGCATTGAGCGCCCGCCAAGAGAGGGAATAGACGCTGTTACCTAACGTGACCCTCTGTTGACCACATGGCGGTGGCGGGGAGGGGGGGGCGGGGGTGGGGGGCTTAAACCTGCAATAAGCGTTTATTTGTACTTTGACCAATTATAGCCGCTTTACTACGTATCAATCAATCAATCAATGTTTATTTATATAGCCCCAAATCACAAATGTCTCAAAGGACTGCACAAATCATTACGACTACAACATCCTCGGAAGAACCCACAAAAGGGCAAGGAAAACTCACACCCAGTGGGCAGGGAGAATTCACATCCAGTGGGACGCCAGTGACAATGCTGACTATGAGAAACCTTGGAGAGGACCTCAGATGTGGGCAACCCCCCCCCCTCTAGGGGACCGAAAGCAATGGATGTCGAGCGGGTCTAACATGATACTGTGAAAGTTCAATCCATAGTGGCTCCAAGACAGCAGTGAGAGTCCCGTCCACAGGAAACCATCTCAAGCGGATCAGCAGCGTAGAGATGTCCCCAACCGATACAGGCGAGCGGTCCATCCTGGGTCCCGACGAGCGGTCCATCCTGGGTCTCGACTCTGGACAGTCAGTACTTCATCCATGGTCATCGGACCGGACCCCCTCCACAAGGGAGGGGGGGACATAGGAGAAAGAAAAGAAGCGGCAGATCAACTGGTCTAAAAAGGAGGTCTATTTAAAGGCTAGAGTATACAGATGAGTTTTAAGATGAGACTTAAATGCTTCTACTGAGGTGGCATCTCAAACTGTTACCGGGAGGGCATTCCAGAGTACTGGAGCCCGAACGGAAAACGCTCTATAGCCCGCAGACTTTTTTTGAGCTCTAGGAATCACTAATAAGCCGGAGTCCTTTGAACGCAGATTTCTTGCCGGGACATATGGTACAATACAATCGGCAAGATAGGCTGGAGCTAGACCGTGTAGTATTTTATACGTAAGTAGTAAAACCTTAAAGTCACATCTTAAGTGCACAGGAAGCCAGTGCAGGTGAGCCAGTACAGGTATATATGTATGTATATATGTATATAAAGGTATATACAGTACAGGCGTAATATGATAATATTACCATATATATATATAATATACGTACTGCCTCATTAGCATACAAACTCTGTTTCCATAAGAGTTGGGAAATTGTCCATCCATTTTCCATCCATTTTCTACCGCTTATTCCCTTTTTTTGGTCGCGGGGGGGCGCTGGCGCCGATCTCAGCTACAATCGGGCGGAAGGCGGGGTACACCCTGGACAAGTCGCCACCTCATCGCAGGGCCAACACAGATAGACAGACAACATTCACACTCACATTCACACACTAGGGCCAATTTAGTGTTGCCAATCAACCTATCCCCAGGTGCATGTCTTTGGAAGTGGGAGGAAGCCGGAGTACCCGGAGGGAACCCACGCATTCACGGGGAGAACATGCAAACTCCACACAGAAAGATCCCGAGCCTGGATTTGAACCCAGGACTGCAGGAACTTCGTATTGTGAGGCAGACGCACTAACCCCTCTGCCACCGTGAAGCCCATTGGGAAATTGTGTTTGATGTAAATATAAACGGATTACAATGATTTGCAAATCATTTTCAACCCATATTCAATTGAATGCACTACAAAGACAACATATTTGATGTTCAAACTCATAAACTTTATCTTTTTTTTTTCAAATAATAATTAACTTAAAATTTCATGGCTGCAACACTTGCCAAAGTAGTTGGGAAAGGGCATGTTCACCACTGTCTTATATCACCTTTTCTTTTAACAACACTCAATAAACGTTTGGGAACTGAGGAAACTAATTGTTGAAGCTTTGAAATTGGAATTCTTTACCATTCTTGCTTGATGTACAGCTTAAGTTGTTCAACAGTCCGGGGTCTTCTTGTCGTATTTCACGCTTCATAATTCGCCACGCATTTTTGTTTGGAGACATGTCTGGACTGCAGGCGGGCCAGGAAAGTACCCGCACTCTTTTACTACGAAGCCACGCTGTTGTAACACGTGGCTTGGCATTGTTTTGCTGAAATAAGCAGGGGCGTCCATGATGACGTTGCTTGGATGAAAACATACGTTGCTCCAAAACCTGTTTAGACCATTCAGCATTAAAGGTGCCTTCACAGATGTGTAAGTTACCCATGCCTTGGGCACTAATACACCCCCATACCATCACAGATGCTGGCTTTTAAACTTTGTGCCTATAACAATACGGATGGTTATTTTCCTCTTTGTTCCGGAGGACACCACGTCCTCTGTTTCCAAATATAATTTGAAATGTGGACTCGTCAGACCACAGAACACTTTTCCACTTTGCATCAGTCCATCTTAGATGAGGTCGGGCTCAGCGAAGCCGGCGGCGTTCCTGGGTGTTGTTGATAAATGGCTTTCGTTTTGCATAGTAGAGTTTTAACTTGCACTTACAGATGTAGCAACCAACTGTAGTTACTGACAGTGGTTTTATGAAGTGTTCCTGAGCCCACGTGGTGATATCCTTTACACACTGATGTTTGTTTTTGATGCAGTACCGCCTGAGGGGGATCAAAGGTCCGTAATATCATCGCTTACGTGCAGTGATTTCTCCAGATTCTCTGAACCTTTTGATGATTTTACGGACCGTAGATGGTGAAATCCCCGAATTCCTTGCAATAGCTCGTTGAGAAATGTTGTTCTAAAACTGTTTGACAATTTGTTTACAAAGTGGTGACCCTCGCCCCATCCTTGTTTGGGAATTACTTAGCATTTCATCGAAGAAACTTTTGTACCCAATCATGGCACCCACCTGTTCCCAATTAGCCTGCACACCTGTGGGATGTTCCAAATAAGTGTTGGTTTGCATTCCTCAATTTTATCAGTATTTATTGCCACCTTTCCCAACTTCTTTGCCACGTGTCGCTGGCATCAAATTATAAAGTTAATGATTATTTGCATTCAACTGAATATGGGTTGAAAAGGATTTGCAAATCATTGTATTCTGTTTATATTTACATCTAACACAATTTCCCAACTCATATGGAAACAGGGTTTGTAGTTCATTTTTATATTTTTTGTAGTTAATTTACGTTTTTTGTATTTAATTTGTGTTTTTGTAGTCAATTTGTGTTTTTTGTAGTTCATTTGTTATTCCATCCATCCATCCATTTTCTACCGCTTAATCCCTTTGGGGTTGTGGGGGGCGCTGGTGCCTATCTCAACTACGATCGGGCATGTAGTTTATTAATGTTTTTGTGGTTAATATGTGTTTTTTTTTTGGTTAATTGTTTTTTTTTAACTATTTGTGTTTTTGTAGTTCATTTGTGTTTTTGTAGTTTCTTTGTTTTGTAGTTAATTTGTGTTTTTGTAGTTCTTTGTGTTTTGTATTTAAATTGTGGATTGCTTTGGTTGATTTGTGTCTTTTTTGCTTATTTGTGTTTTATGTGTTTCCATTTGTGTTTTTGTAGTTAATTTGTGTTTTGTGTTGCTCATTTGTGTTTTTGTAGTTATTGGGTGATTTTTTTTTAGCTAATTTGTGTTTTTTGTAGCTAATTAGTTTTTTGCAGTAAATTTTTTTTGTCGTTCATTTGTGTTTATGGTTCATTTGTGTTTTTTGTTGTCTATTTGTTTTTGCAATTCATTTGTCTTTTTTTGTTGTTTGTTTTTGTTTTTGTAGTAATTTGTGTTCTTGTAGTTCATTTGTGTTTTTATGCATTTGTGTTTTTGTAGTTCATCTGTTTTTGTAGTTTATTTGTTTTTTTTTTGTAGTTCATTCGTGGTTTTTTGTAGTTAGTTTGTGTTTTTTGTAGTTTATTTGCATTTTATTTAGTTTAACGTTCTTGTAGTTCATTGTTGTTTTATGTAGTTTAACGTTTATGTCTTTAATTTGTAGTTATTTTTTAATTTGAATGTAAGTTTAATTTTAATTTGTAGTTTAATTTGTAGTATTTGTAGTTCATTTCGGTTTATGTAGTTATTTTATATTTGTGTAGTTAATTTATGTTTTGTAGTTCATCTTTGTGTTTTGTATTTCTTTTTTTTGTTTATTTGTGTTTTTGTAGTTCATTTGTTATTCATGTAGTTTAATAATGTTTTTGTGGTTGATTTGTGTTTTTTGTAGTTAATTGTTTTTTGTACTGTATTTGTGTTTTTGTAGTTCATTTCTGTTTTTGTAGTTTCTTTGTGTGGTTTGTAGTCCATTTGTATGTTTGTTTTTTAGTTTTTTTAAATCCAACTTCCTGTTTGTTGGATCAAGCTGAGGCCTGACAACATGTAAAATATGTAAAAAGCGATACAACAAAAATATGTAAAAAGCGACACAACAAAGCATCTTTTTGTTTCTTTCCATTTAGTCATTAGGAAAAAAAACAAAGCCGGGTCATCGGGAAGAAAAATAATGTGGATTTTCAGCGAAATAAATTTGTGTTTTTTGAAGTTCATTTGTGTTTTCGTAGTTTATCTGTTTTGTAGTTCATTTGTGTTTTTGTAGTTCTTTAGTTTTGTATTTAAATTGTGCATATCTTTGGTTGATTTGTGTCTTTTCTGCTTATTTGTGTTTCATGTGTTTCTATTTGTGTTTTTGTAGTTAATTTTTGTTTTGTGTTGCTCATTGGTGTTTTTGTAGTCAATTGGTGATTTTATTTTTAGCTCATTTGTGTTTTTTGTAGCTAATTAGTTTTTTGTAGTTCATTTTTTTTGTCGTTCATTTGTATTTATAGTTCATTAGTGTTTTTTTGTTGTCTATTTGCGTTTTTTGTAATTCCTTTGTCTTTTTTTGTTGTTTATTTTTGTTTTTTGTGGTTCATTTGCGTTGTTGTTGTTCATTTGTGTTTTTGTAGTTCATTTGTGTTTTATGTGGTTAATTTATGTTTTTGTAGTTCATATGTGTTTTTATTTATTTGTGTTTTCGTAGTTCATTTGTTTTTTTGTAGTGCATTTGTGTTTTCTGTAGTTCATCTGTTTTTGTAGTTTATTTGCGTTTTATTTAGTTTAACGTTCTTGTGGTTAATTCTTTTTTTAATTAGTTTAATATTTTTGTCTTTAATTTGTAGTTTATTTTAAATTTTAAGTTTTATTTTATTTTATTTAAGTTTAATTTTAATTTAAGATTAATATACAATTGTATTTTAATTTGTAGTATTTGTAGTTTATTTTTGTTTATGTAGTTATTTTATATTTGTGTAGTTAATCTATGTTTTGTAGTTCATTTTTGTTTTTTGTATTTCATTTTTTTTGTTGTTCATTTGTGTTTTTGTAGTTCATTTGTCTTTTTGTAGTTCATTTGTGTTTTGTGTTGGTCATTTGTGCTTTTGTAGTTAATTGGTGATTTTATTTTTATCTCATTTGTGTTTTTTGTAGCTAATTAGTTTTTTGTAGTTCATTTTTTTTGTCGTTCATTTGTGTTTACAGTTCATTTGTGTTTTTTTGTTGTCTATTTACGTTTTTTCTAATTCATTTGTCTTTTTTTGTTTATTTTTATTTTTTGTGATTCATTTGTGTTTTTGTTGTTCATTTGTGTTTTTGTAGTTGATTTGTGTTTTATGTGGTCAATTTGTTTTTTGTAGTTCATATGTCCATCCATCCATCCATTTTCTACCGCTTATTCCCTTTCGGGGTCATATGTGTTTTTATTTATTTGTGTTTTCGTAGTTCATTTGTTTTTTGTAGTGCATTTATGTTTTTTTGTAGTTCCTCTTTTTTTTTGTTCATTTGCGTTTTGTTTAGTTTAACGTTCTTGTAGTTCGTTGTTATATTTAGTTTAACGTTGTTGTCTTTAATTTGTAGTTTATTTTTAATTTTAATTTAAGTTTAATTTTAATTTAAGTTTAATATAAATTTGTAGTTTAATTAGTAGTATTTGTAGTTCACTTTTTTGTTTATGTAGTTATTTTATGTTTTGTAGTTCATTTTTGTTTTTTGTATTTAATCTTTTTTGATGTTTATTTGTGTTTTTTGTAGTTAATTTGTTATTCATGTTGTTTATTGACGTTTTTGCGGTTAATTTGTGTTTTTGTAGTTAATTGTTTTTTGTACTTTATTTGTGTTTTTGTAGTTCATTTCTGTTTTTGTAGTTTCTTTGTGTTGTTTGTAGTCCATTTGTATGTTTGTTTTTTAAGTCCAACCTCCTGTTTGTTGCATCAAGCTGAGGCCTGACAACATGTAAAATATGTAAAAAAGCGACACAACAAAAATATGTAAAAAAGCGACACAACAAAGCGCCTTTTGTTTCTTTCCATTTTAGTCATTTAGCGAGTGAAAAATAACGTGGATTTTCAGCGCAATAAAAAGTGTCGACGGCTCAACAGAGTTAATAACTTGCAGCTTTTTCAGCAACAAAGAAACATTGAGGCGTGATGCAATAACTCCTTGTGTTTTATTGAAGGCCTTACAAGCCGTCTGTCTGTGTAAACGCTCGCATGCATTACTGCCGCCATATTTCACTCCTACTATATGAAACTCAGGCAAACGCCAGGCAGATCCAGCCTTTGTAGCGCGTGTGTTCCAGCTCCTCGCCAGCAAATACAAAAAAAAAATGGTCAAAAAGGACCTGCGTCTTCTCCTGACTGTCACTTGTTTCCATTTGTGTCGTAAAAAAGTCCAATATGTTCATCGTGTTGATCCTTTACTGCTTTTTAATAACAAATACCCTTTTTCCTTGGCCAACAACCCTCAATGATGACCTTTTGAACAGTCATTGGTCGGTCTACACATCAACCATTAATGTGCTGTACTGTGTTGGTCAGTCTACATGGCATTGATTACACAGTGTGCAGTCCCTGGCTTGTCCCTTTTACTTAATACAGTCATTGGCCAGTCTACATACCAATGATCACACAGTGTACATGCATTAGATGGCATGTCTCTTCTGCATAATGCGGTCACTGGTCAGTCTACACTTAATTGATTCATTGGCTGGCATGTCTCTTACATAATTAGTCAGTTTACATGTCTATGGTTAAATGTTTTCCCACCTCAGGCAGTCATTGGTCAGTCTACATGTCAAATGAATATACAGTGTAATGCAGTCATTGGTCAGTGGACATGTCAATGATTGTATAGTATACATTGATTGACTGGCATGTGTCTTCTACTTAATGCAGTTATTGGTCAGTTAACAAGCCAATAACTACGCCACATAAATTATTTGGCTGGCATGTTTTCCACTTTATGGAGTCATTGGTCAGTCAACATATCAATGAATAACAATGCACACTAATAGGGTGGCATGTCTCTTCGGCTTCATGCAGTCATTGGTCAGTCTACATGTTAATAAAATATATACACTGTAAGGTGATTGACTGGCTTTTTTCCCCTACTTAATGCAGTCATTGGTCATTGGACATGTCAATGATTACATAGTATACATTGATTGACTGGCATGTGTCTTCTACTTAATGCAGTTATTGGTCAGTTAACAAGCCAATGACTACACCACATAAATTAATTGGCTGGCATGTTTTCCACTTTATGTAGTCATTGGTCAGTCAACATGTCAATGAATAACAATGCACATTAATAGGGTGGCATGTCTCTTCGGCTTCATGCAGTCATTGGTCAGTCTACATGTCAATGAATATACAGTGTAAGGTGATTGACTGGCTTTTTTCCCCTACTTAATGCAGTCATTGGTCAGTGGACATGTCAATGATTACATAGTATACATTAAGTGACTGGCATGTCTCTTCTACTTAATGCAGTTATTGGTCAGTTAACCATCCAATGATTACACAGCATAAATTAATTGGCTGGCATGTTTTCCACTTTATGTATTCATTGGTCAGTCAACATGTCAATGAATAACAATGCACATTAATAGGGTAACATGTCTCTTCGGCTTCATGCAGTCATTGGTCAGTCTACGTGTCAATGAATATATAGTGTAAGGTGATTGACTGGCTTTTTTCCCCTACTTAATGCAGTCATTGGTCAGTGGACATGTCAATGATTACATAGTATACATTAAGTGACTGGCATGTCTCTTCAACTTAATGCAGTTATTGGTCAGTTAACCATCCAATGATTACACAGCATAAATTAATTGGCTGGCATGTTTTCCACTTTATGTATTCATTGGTCAGTCAACATGTCAATGAATAACAATGCACATTAATAGGGTAGCATGTCTCTTCGGCTTCATGCAGTCATTGGTCAGTCTACGTGTCAATGAATATATAGTGTAAGGTGATTGACTGGCTTTTTCCCCTACTTAATGCAGTCATTGGTCATTGGACATGTCAATGATTACATAGTATACATTGATTGACTGGCATGTGTCTTCTACTTAATGCAGTTATTCGTCAGTTAACAAGCCAATAACTACACCACATAAATTATTTGGCTGGCATGTTTTCCACTTTATGGAGTCATTGGTCAGTCAACATGTCAATGAATAACAATGCACATTAATAGGGTAGCATGTCTCTTCGGCTTCATGCAGTCATTGGTCAGTCTACGTGTCAATGAATATATAGTGTAAGGTGATTGACTGGCTTTTTTCCCCTACTTAATGCAGTCATTGGTCAGTGGACATGTCAATGATTACATAGTATACATTGATTGACTGGCATGTGTCTTCTACTTAATGCAGTTATTGGTCAGTTAACAAGCCAAAGACTACACCACATAAATTAATTGGCTGGCATATTTTCCACTTTATGTAGTCATTGGTCAGTCAACATGTCAATGAATAACAATGCACATTAATAGGGTGGCATGTCTCTTCGGCTTCATGCAGTCATTGGTCAGTCTACATGTCAATGAATATACAGTGTAAGGTGATTGACTGGCTTTTTTCCCCTACTTAATGCAGTCATTGGTCAGTGGACATGTCAATGATTACATAGTATACATTGATTGACTGGCATGTGTCTTCTACTTAATGCAGTTATTGGTCAGTTAACAAGCCAATAACTACACCACATAAATTATTTGGCTGGCATGTTTTCCACTTTATGGAGTCATTGGTCAGTCAACATGTCAATGAATAACAATGCATATTAATAGGGTGGCATGTCTCTTCGGCTTCATGCAGTCATTGGTCAGTCTACATGTTAATGAATATACAGTGTAAGGTGATTGACTGGCTTTTTCCCCCTACTTAATGCAGTCATTGGTCAGTGGACATGTCAATGATTACATAGTATACATTGATTGACTGGCATGTGTCTTCTGCTTAATGCAGTTATTGGTCAGTTAACAAGCCAATGACTACACCACATAAATTAATTGGCTGGCATGTTTTCCACTTTATTGAGTCATTGGTTAATCAATATGTCAATGAATAAACAATGTACATTAATTGGATGGCATGTCTCTTTGACTTCATTCAGTCATTGGTCAGTCTGCATGTCAATGATTACACAGTGTACATTATTTGACTAGCATGTTTTTTCCACTGAATGCAGTCATTGGTCAGTTGACAAGCCAATGACTACACCGACACTGCATACGTTAATTGGCTTGCATGTATTCCACTTTATGTAGTCATTGGTCAGTCAACATGTCAATGAATAAACAATGTAGATTGATTAGCTGGCATGTCTCTTAGGCTTCATGCAGTCATTGCTGAGTCTACATGTCAATGATTACAAAGTGTACATTATTTGACTAGCATCTCTCTTCCACTGAATGCAGTCATTGGTCAGTCTACAAGTCAATTATTACATAGTGTTAATTAATTGGCTGGCATGTCTCCTCTGCTTTATCCAGTCATTGGTCGGTCTACAAGTCAATGATTACACCGTGTACATTATTTGGCTGGCATGCTTTTTAAATAAATTTGCGAGCGTGTTTTTTTGCTACATTCAGTCATTGGTCAGTCTACATGTCAATGATTACACAGTGTACATTATTTGGCTGGCATGCTTTTTAAATAATTTTGCGAGCGTGTTTTTTTGCTACATTCAGTCATTGGTCAGTCTACATGTCAATGATTACACAGTGTACATTAATTGGCTGGCATGCTTTTTAAATAATTTTGCGAGCGTGTTTTTTTGCTACATTCAGTCATTGGTCAGTCTACATGTCAATGATTACACAGTGTACATTATTTGGCTGGCATGCTTTTTAAATAAATTTGCGAGCGTGTTTTTTTGCTACATTCAGTCATTGGTCAGTCTACATGTCAATGATTACACAGTGTACATTATTTGGCTGGCATGCTTTTTAAATAAATTTGCGAGCGTGTTTTTTCGCTACATTCAGTCATTGGTCAGTCTACATGTCAATGATTACACAGTGTACATTAATTGGCTGGCATGCTTTTTAAATAAATTTGCGAGCATGTTTTATCGCTACATTCAGTCATTGGTCAGTCTACATGTCAATGATTACACAGTGTACATTATTTGGCTGGCATGCTTTTTAAATAAATTTGCGAGCGTGTTTTTTTGCTACATTCAGTCATTGGTCAGTCTACATGTCAATGATTACACAGTGTACATTATTTGGCTGGCATGCTTTTTAAATAAATTTGCGAGCGTGTTTTTTTGCTACATTCAGTCATTGGTCAGTCTACATGTCAATGATTACACAGTGTACATTATTTGGCTGGCATGCTTTTTAAATAAATTTGCGAGCGTGTTTTTTTGCTACATTCAGTCATTGGTCAGTCTACATGTCAATGATTACACAGTGTACATTATTTGGCTGGCATGCTTTTTAAATAAATTTGCGAGCGTGTTTTTTGCTACATTCAGTCATTGGTCAGTCTACATGTCAATGATTACACAGTGTACATTATTTGGCTGGCATGCTTTTTAAATACATTTGCGAGCGTGTTTTTTTGCTACATTCAGTCATTGGTCAGTCTACATGTCAATGATTACACAGTGTACATTATTTGGCTGGCATGCTTTTTAAATAAATTTGCGAGCGTGTTTTTTTGCTACATTCAGTCATTGGTCAGTCTACATGTCAATGATTACACAGTGTACATTCACTGGCTGGCATGTCTCTTACTTAATGTTGTCATTAGTCTGTTTACATGTCAATGATTAAGTTGTGTACATTCATTTGCTGGCACGTTGTTCCTCCCTCATGCAGTCATTGGTCAGTCGACATGTCAATGAATACACAGTCTACAAGGTGATGTTTTTTTCCACTTAATGCAGTCATTGGTCAGTTGACAAGCCAATGACTACACCGACACTGCATACATTAATTGGCTTGCATGTATTCCACTTTATGTAGTCATTGGTCAGTCAACATGTCAATGAATAAACAATGTAGATTGATTAGCTGGCATGTCTCTTAGGCTTCATGCAGTCATTGGTGAGTCTACATGTCAATGATTACACAGTGTACATTATTTGACTAGCATGTCTCTTACACTGAATGCAGTCATTGGTCGGACTACAAGTCAATTATCACGCAGTGTTAATTAATTGTCTGGCATGTCTCCTCTGCTTTATCCGGTCATTGGTCAGTCTACATGTCAATGATTACACAGCGTACATTAATTGGCTGGCATGCTTTTTAAATAAATTTGCGAGCATGTTTTATCGCTACATTTAGTCATTGGTCAGTCTACATGTCAATGATTACACAGTGTACATTCACTGGCTGGCATGTCTCTTACTTAATGTTGTCATTAGTCTGTTTACATGTCAATGATTAAGTTGTGTACATTCATTTGCTGGCACGTTGTTCCTCCCTCATGCAGTCATTGGTCAGTCGACATGTCAATGAATACACAGTCTACAAGGTGATGTTTTTTTCCACTTAATGCAGTCATTGGTCAGTTGACAAGCCAATGACTACAACGACACTGCATACGTTAATTGGCTTGCATGTATTCCACTTTATGTAGTCATTGGTCAGTCAACATGTCAATGAATAAACAATGTAGATTGATTAGCTGGCATGTCTCTTAGGCTTCATGCAGTCATTGCTGAGTCTACATGTCAATGATTACACAGTGTACATTATTTGACTAGCATGTCTCTTCCACTGAATGCAGTCATTGGTCAGTCTACAAGTCAATTATTACATAGTGTTAATTAATTGGCTGGCATGTCTCCTCTGCTTTATCCAGTCATTGGTCGGTCTACAAGTCAATGATTACACAGTGTACATTAATTGGCTGGCATGCTTTTTAAATAAATTTGCGAGCGTGTTTTTTTGCTACATTCAGTCATTGGTCAGTCTACATGTCAATGATTACACAGTGTACATTATTTGGCTGGCATGCTTTTTAAATAAATTTGCGAGCGTGTTTTTTTGCTACATTCAGTCATTGGTCAGTCTACATGTCAATGATTACACAGTGTACATTATTTGGCTGGCATGCTTTTTAAATAAATTTGCGAGCGTGTTTTTTTGCTACATTCAGTCATTGGTCAGTCTACATGTCAATGATTACACAGTGTACATTATTTGGCTGGCATGCTTTTTAAATAGATTTGCGAGCGTGTTTTTTTGCTACATTCAGTCATTGGTCAGTCTACATGTCAATGATTACACAGTGTACATTATTTGGCTGGCATGCTTTTTAAATAAATTTGCGAGCGTGTTTTTTTGCTACATTCAGTCATTGGTCAGTCTACATGTCAATGATTACACAGTGTACATTAATTGGCTGGCATGCTTTTTAAATAAATTTGCGAGCGTGTTTTTTGCTACATTCAGTCATTGGTCAGTCTACATGTCAATGATTACACAGTGTACATTAATTGGCTGGCATGCTTTTTAAATAAATTTGCGAGCGTGTTTTTTTGCTACATTCAGTCATTGGTCAGTCTACATGTCAATGATTACACAGTGTACATTATTTGGCTGGCATGCTTTTTAAATAAATTTGCGAGCGTGTTTTTTTGCTACATTCAGTCATTGGTCAGTCTACATGTCAATGATTACACAGTGTACATTAATTGGCTGGCATGCTTTTTAAATAAATTTGCGAGCATGTTTTATCGCTACATTTAGTCATTGGTCAGTCTACATGTCAATGATTACACAGTGTACATTAATTGGCTGGCATGCTCTTTAAATAAATTTGCGAGCGTGTTTTTTTGCTACATTCAGTCATTGGTCAGTCTACATGTCAATGATTACACAGTGTACATTATTTGGCTGGCATGCTTTTTAAATAAATTTGCGAGCGTGTTTTTTTGCTACATTCAGTCATTGGTCAGTCTACATGTCAATGATTACACAGTGTACATTATTTGGCTGGCATGCTTTTTAAATAAATTTGCGAGCGTGTTTTTTTGCTACATTCAGTCATTGGTCAGTCTACATGTCAATGATTACACAGTGTACATTATTTGGCTGGCATGCTTTTTAAATAAATTTGCGAGCGTGTTTTTTGCTACATTCAGTCATTGGTCAGTCTACATGTCAATGATTACACAGTGTACATTATTTGGCTGGCATGCTTTTTAAATAAATTTGCGAGCGTGTTTTTTTGCTACATTCAGTCATTGGTCAGTCTACATGTCAATGATTACACAGTGTAGATTATTTGGCTGGCATGCTTTTTAAATAAATTTGCGAGCGTGTTTTTTTGCTACATTCAGTCATTGGTCAGTCTACATGTCAATGATTACACAGTGTACATTCACTGGCTGGCATGTCTCTTACTTAATGTTGTCATTAGTCTGTTTACATGTCAATGATTAAGTTGTGTACATTCATTTGCTGGCACGTTGTTCCTCCCTCATGCAGTCATTGGTCAGTCGACATGTCAATGAATACACAGTCTACAAGGTGATGTTTTTTTCCACTTAATGCAGTCATTGGTCAGTTGACAAGCCAATGACTACACCGACACTGCATACATTAATTGGCTTGCATGTATTCCACTTTATGTAGTCATTGGTCAGTCAACATGTCAATGAATAAACAATGTAGATTGATGCTGGCATGTCTCTTAGGCTTCATGCAGTCATTGGTGAGTCTACATGTCAATGATTACACAGTGTACATTATTTGACTAGCATGTCTCTTCCACTGAATGCAGTCATTGGTCAGACTACAAGTCAATTATTACGCAGTGTTAATTAATTGTCTGGCATGTCTCCTCTGCTTTATCCTGTCATTGGTCAGTCTACATGTCAATGATTACACAGTGTACATTAATTGGCTGGCATGCTTTTTAAATAAATTTGCGAGCATGTTTTATCGCTACATTTAGTCATTGGTCAGTCTACATGTCAATGATTACACAGTGTACATTCACTGGCTGGCATGTCTCTTACTTGATGTTGTCATTAGTCTGTTTACATGTCAATGATTAAGTTGTGTACATTCATTTGCTGGCATGTTGTTCCTCCCTCATGCAGTCATTGGTCAGTCGACATGTCAATAAATACACAGTCTACAAGGTGATGTTTTTTTCCACTTAATGCAGTCATTGGTCAGTTGACAAGCCAATGACTACACCGACACTGCATACATTAATTGGCTTGCATGTATTCCACTTTATGTAGTCATTGGTCAGTCAACATGTCAATGAATAAACAATGTAGATTGATTAGCTGGCATGTCTCTTAGGCTTCATGCAGTCATTGGTGAGTCTACATGTCAATGATTACACAGTGTACATTATTTGACTAGCATGTCTCTTCCACTGAATGCAGTCATTGGTCAGACTACAAGTCAATTATCACGCAGTGTTAATTAATTGTCTGGCATGTCTCCTCTGCTTTATCCGGTCATTGGTCAGTCTACATGTCAATGATTACACAGTGTACATTCACTGGCTGGCATGTCTCTTACTTGATGTTGTCATTAGTCTGTTTACATGTCAATGATTAAGTTGTGTACATTCATTTGCTGGCATGTTGTTCCTCCCTCATGCAGTCATTGGTCAGTCGACATGTCAATGAATACACAGTCTACAAGGTGATGTTTTTTTCCACTTAATGCAGTCATTGGTCAGTTGACATGTCAACGACTACACAGTGTACATTAATTGGCGAACATGCTTCTTGCCCTTCATGCAGTCATTGGTCGGTCTGCAAGTAAATGATGACATTCCGCACATGAACTAGAAATGGTTTTATGTTGAATCGTTTTTTTAAAAAAGGACTAAAAAAATGAACTGTGTGTTGTCTTAAACTTTAGCTGAGTGGTTCATTAGTAAAATTCCCTCCATCTTTACTGCTATTTTTTATTTTCCTGTAAGAACGTTAAAGCTGGAAAGGTTGAGCAATACATTGTGTTGTACTTTGGCTCCGATTCCATAGCAGATGACTTACTTTCATCCGCATTACCTTCTTTTTGGCTCCCACTCTGTAGGAAGTGTCCAGAAGACAAATCAGCCTGAAGAAATTGTGGTCATTTGTAAGCAAGAAAAGTTCATTTCTCCTCAAGTCCTGAATCTGACTGTTTCCAGTAAACTATCCTCCCTCCACCTTCTGCCAAATTAGCCAATTTCCCTCTTACGTGCATAGTTTGTGTGTGTGTGTTCTTGTATTTCTACCTTCTTGAGGCATCAACAAGGAAAAGTACCTTCCATATGAGGAGGTGTGAACAAGTTAGGGCATAAATCATGGTCCCTGTACTGAAAAAAATATTGCATCTAATAAAGAATGTCTCATTTGCACCCCTGGTGTTAAAACCTATCAAAATGAGGGTGTGTCGGTGTTAAAAGTGCTCCCCCTCTGGTCAACATATGAAATAACAAGTGTGTGTAAAAATTTGGAATGCGCCCCCTTTGGCCAAAATTAATTTAACAACAAAAACACGTATATAGAGACATACTGTAATAATTACAAACAAAAAATTCAACAACAAAAAATGAACTAGAAGCAGTCGTTTTCTCACAATGTTTCAATTTTTTTCTTATAAAATTGGAAACAATTTGTCATATTCTTTCCGTTTCTGTTGTTCTTGTAAAATAGTGACGTTTTGTTGAGTAAAATGATGACATTTGTCATAATTTTGCCAAGTAAAATTCAGATTATTATTATATCGCCAAAATTTTAAAGTTTTCTTCTAAATATGCGACTTTTGTTAGGTAAAATGATGACTCGTTTCATAAAATTGCCAAAATGTTAAGCCTTTTCTTGTAAAATTGTGACTGTCATTGAGTAAAATTCCAACATTTATCATATCGCACAAATGTTCAGTTTTTCTTGTATAATTTTAACTTGCGTTGAGTACAATTATGACTTTTATTATATTACTGCCAAAATTTAAAAATTTTTCTCGTGAAATTACAACTCATTTTTCACTACAAGCTTTTTTATATTTGCATAATATGTATATATTATTCATGTTGTAAATACAAATCTTTATATATCTAGAAAGGGTGGTCCTAAAGAGGCAGGCATTATTCGAAGGTCTCCTAAAGGTAAGAAATACAAGAATGTGTGTGTGTGTGTGTGTGTGTTCTTGTATTTCTACCTTCTTGAGTCATCAACAAGGAAAAGTACCTTCCATATGAGGAGGTGTGAACAAGTTAGGACATAAATCATGGTCCCTATACAGAATAAAACATTGCATCTAATAAAGAATGTCTCATTTGCACCCCTGGTGTTAAAACCTGTCAAAATGAGGGTGTGTCGGTGTTAAAAGTGCTCCCCTCTGGTCAACATATGAAACAACAAGTGTGTGTAAAAATTTGGAATGCGCCCCCTTTGGCCAAAATGAATTCAACAACAAAAAAAATGTATATAAAGACATACTGTAATAACTTGAACTAAATTATGAACATTAAAAAGTAATTACAAACAAAAAATTCGACAAAAACAAAAAAGTTAACTGAAAGCAGTCTTTTGCTCACAATGTTTCAACTTTTTTCTTATAAAAATGGAAAAAAATTCTCATTATTTATTTTTCTGTAATGTTACAATATTTTCTCGTAAAATTATTACTTTTCTATTGTAAAAATATTATTTTTGAATGCAAAATGGCGACATTTGTCATATAAAATTCAGACTATCACAATATTGCCAATTTTTTTTGTTGTTCTTGTAAAATAGTGACATTTGTTGAGTAAAATTATGACTTTTGTCATAATTTTGCCAAGTAAAATTCCAATTGTCATTATAATATCGCCAACATTTTTAAGTTTTCTTATAAAATTGTAACTTTTGTCGAGTAAAATTACAAATCGTTTCATAAAATTGCCAAAATGTTAAGCCTTTTCTTGTAAAATTTTAACTTGCTTTGAGTAAAATTACGACTTTTATTATATTACTGGCAAAATTTAAACTTTTTCTCATGAAATTACAACTCATTTTTTACTACAAGCTTTTTTATATTTGCATAATATGTATATATTATTTATGTTGTAAATACAAATATTTTTATAACTAGAAAGGGTGGTCCTAAGGAGGCAGGCATTATTCGGAGGTCTCATGAAGGTATGAAATACAAGAGTGTGTGTTTGTGTGTGTGTGTTCTTGTATTTCTACCCTTCTTGAGTCATCAACAAGGAAAAATACCTTCCCTATGAGGAGGTGTGAACAAGTTAGGACATAAATCATGGCCCCAATACAGAATAAAACATTGCATCTAATCGAGAATGTCTCAGTTGCACCCCTGGTGGTGAAATCTATCAAAATGAGGGTGGTCCCAAAAAGGAGGGTTTTTGCAAATTGGCTGTGTGTCGGTTTTAAAAGTGCTCCCATATGAAATAACAAGTGTGTGTAAATATTTGAAGGGCTCCCCCTCTGGGCAACATATGCAATAACAAGTGTGTGTAAGAAGTTGAAATGCACCCCCTTTGGCCAAAATGTATAAAAATGTATAAATATGTTATAGAGACATACTGTAATAACTTGAAGTAAATAATGAAAATTAAAAACCAATTACAAACAAAAAATTCAACAACAAAAATAAAGTAACTAAAAGCAGTCTTTTTCTCACAATGCGTCAATTTTTTTCTTATAAAATTGGAAACAATTTCTCATTCTTTCCGTTTCTGTAATATAGCATTTTTTTCTCGTCAAATTATTACTTTTTTTCACTATAAAATTATTACTTTTGAATACAAAATGGTGACATTTGTCATATAAAATTCTGCCTTTTATCACAATATTGCCATTTTTTTGTTGTTGTTCTTGTAAAATAGTGACATTTTTGGAGAAAAATTGTCATCATTTTGCCAAGTAAAATTCCGATTATTATTATGATATCGCCAACATTTCTCGGATAAACGGAAGAAGATGGATGGATGGATGGATAAAATTTTTATCCAGTAAAATTACAGCTCGTTTCATAAAATTGCCAAAATGTTAAGCCTTTTCTTGTGAAATTGCAACAGTCATTGGGTAAAATTCCAACATTTATCATAATATTGCACAAATGTTCAGTTTTTCTTGTATAATTTTAACTTGCATTGAGTACAATGACGACTTTTATTATATTACTGCTAAAATGTTAAGTTTTTCTCGTGAAATTACCACTCATTTTTCACTACAGGCTTTTTTATATTTACATAGTATGTATATATTATTAATGTTGTAAATACAAATCTTTATATTTCTAGAAAGGTTGGAGGTAGGAAATACAAGAATGTGTGTGTGTGTGTTTGGTCTTGTATTTCTACCCTTCTTGAGTCATCAACAAGGAAAAGTACCTTCCATATGAGGAGGTGTGAACAAGTTAGGACATAAATCATGGTCCCTATACGAAAAAAAACATTGCATCTAATAAAGAATGTCTCATTTGCACCCCTGGTGGGGAAATCTATCAAAATGAGGGTGGTCCCAAAAAGGAGGGACTTTGCAAATTGACTGGGTGTCGTTTTAAAAGTGCTCCCCCTCTGGTCAACATATGAAATAACAAGTGTGTGTACACATTTGAAGTGCTCCCCCTATGGCCAAAACTAATTAAACAAACAAAACATTTTATATAGGGACATACTGTAATAACTTGGAGTAAATAATGAACATTAAAAACAATTACAAACAAAAAATTCAACAACAACAAAAAATGAACTAGAAGCAGTCGTTTTCTCACGTTTCAACTTTTTTCTTATAAAATTGGAAACAATTTATCATATTAGGGACGGCGTGGCGCAGTGGGAGAGTGGCCGTGCGCAACCCGAGGGTCACTGGTTCAAATCCCACCTGGAACCAACCTCGTCACGTCCGTTGTGTCCTGAGCAAGACACTTCACCCTTGCTCCTGATGGGTGCTGGTTGGCGCCTTGCATGGCAGCTCCCTCCATCAGTGTGTGAATGTGTGTGGGAATGGGTAAATGTGGAAGTAGTGTCAAAGCGCTTTGATTACCTTGAAGGTAGAAAAGCGCTATACAAGTACAACCCATTTATCATTTATATTCTTTCCATTTCTGTTGTTCTTGTAAAATAGTGACATTTGTTGGGTAAAATTATACCATTTGTCATAATTTTGCCAAGTAAAATTCCGATTATTATTATAATATCGCCCATTTTTTTTATGTTTTCCTATAAAATTGTGACTTTTGTCGAGTAAAATTAGGACTTGTTTCATAAAATTGCGACTGTCATTGAGTAAAATTCCAACTTGTATCAAAATATTGCACAAATGTTCCGTTTTTCTTGTATAATTTTAACTTGCGTTGAGTAAAATGATGACTTGTATTATAATACTGCCAAAATGATAAGTTTTTCTTTAAAAATTCCAACTCATTTTTCACAAGACTTTTTTATATTTGCATAGTATGTATATATTATTATTGTTGTAAATACACTTCTTTATATAGTTCTAGAAAGGGTGGTCCTAAAGAGGCAGGTATTATTCGGAGGTCCCATGAAGGTATGAAATTCAAGAGTGTGTGTGTTTGTGTGCGTGCGTGCGTGTGTGTGTGTATGTGTGTGCGTGTTTGCGTGGGTGTGTGTGTATGTGTGTGTGTGTGTTGTTGACAGCTTTTCCCCGGCCAGTGAAGGATGCTTTGTTTTCTTTCTTTCGAAACGTATCAACATATTTCATTTCCAGTCGTGTTACTTCACTCATGTTTAAAAATAGAACTGAACCATAAACTCTTTTAAAGCACTCTCTTGGAAAACAACAGAGTAATATTAAGAGCCGTTTACTTCAACACGACTGTAAGGAGAAGTCTTCTTCTTGTTACTTTTTTTACAAGTGTAAAAAGAAGTTAGCGGCCATTGCCGAGTGAAAGGCTAACACTCTAGCATTGATTACAGGTGACAACGCGTATAGAAGCCAGCCAATTGGCTGCAAGCTAGCCTGTTGCTGGCATGTGATTAGCAGTCATTGACCAGTCTTCCATATCAATCGTTATTTTACCACAGCGATTGGGTAACAGAGATTGCAACAGTCATTGATCAGTCTGAATATCAACCGTCACGCCCAGTACAGTGATTAATGTAAAGGTTTTTTTAATTTCATCAAGTCATTGGTCAGTCTGCATGTAGAGATTGGTGTATTAGTCTGTGAGAGACTCAAGCCGTCTTGCGGGTTCCAGGGACCACCAAGGAAGGACATGCCTTTTGAGCAGGTTTAGACTTCTTTTATTTTTCAATAAACAAAAGTTTTTTACGTGTTGCTTTTCAGACTTTCCGTTGTCTGCGTCTGCCTCTCGCTCTCTTCCGGGTTGTTCTTGTCTGTCTCTCGTTCCTTCCTTGTTTGGGTTGCTCTCGCTCCGCACCATCACCAGCCCCGTTCTCTCCTCCTCCTCCCCTGTTATACAGCGAGAGGAGATACGTTAATCGTGTACAGGTGTGCGATCCACACACCTGATCTTGTTTGTGGCGTCGCTCCGGGCACCCCCCGCCTTGCCGCTCGCTCGCCATCCCCACCTCCTCACCGCCATCTTGGGCCGGGCTCCAGCATCCCCTGCCTCTCTGTCGGACCGTCGGCTCCGCCTCTCCACATAGTCTCTTCAACTTTATCCAGTCATTGGTCAATCTGCGTGTCAGCCATCATGCTCAATGTAGTGTTTGGTGTATCAGTCTCTTGAACTTTATCACGTCATTGGTCAATCATCATTCTCAATGGAGTGATTGTGGTATTAGTCTTTTCAGGTTTATCAAGTCTTTGGTGAATCTGCATAGCAACCACCGTGTTTAATGTAGTGATTGGTGTGCTAGTCTCGTCAACTTTATCAAGTCATTGGTCAACCATCATGCTTAATGTAATGATTGTGGTATTAGTCTCTTCAGGTTTATCAAGTCATTGGTCAACCATCATGTTTATTGTAGTGATTGTGGTATTTGTCTCTTAGGGTTTATCAAGTCATTGGTCAACCATCACGCTTAATGTAGTGATTGGGGTATTAGTCTCTTCAGGTTTATCAAGTCATTGGTCAATCTGCACATCAACCATCATGGTTAATGTAGTGATTGGTGCATTAGTCTCGTCAGCTTTATCAAGTCATTGGTCATTAGTCTTGTCAGCTTTATCAAGTCATTGGTCAAGCATCATGCTTAATGTAGTGATTGTGATATCAGTCTCTTCAGGTTTATTAAGTCATTGGTGAATCTGCATAGCAACCATCGTGTTTAATGTAGTGATTGGTGTACTAGTCTCGTCAACTTTATCAAGTCATTGGTCAAACCATTATTCTTAATTAAGGGATTTTAGTATTAGTCTCTTCAGGTTTATAAAGTCATTGGTCAACAATCATGCTTAATGTAGTGATTGTGGTATTAGTCTCTTCAGGTTCATCCAGTCATTGGTCAACCATCGTGTTTAATGAAGTGATTGGTGTACTAGTCTCGTCAGCTTTATCAAGTCATTGGTCAACAATCATGCTTAATGTAGTGATTGTAGTATTTGTCTCTTCAGGTTTATGAAGTAATTGGTCAACCATGGTGTTTAATGTAGTGATTGGTGTACTAGTCTTGTTAACTTTATCAAGTCATTGGTCAACCATCATGCTTAATGTAGTGATTGTGGTATTAGTTTCTTCAAGTTAATCAATTCGTTGGTCAATCATCATGCTTATTGTAGTGTCGACGTATTTGTCTCGTCAAATTTATTAAGTCATTGGTCAAGCATCATGCTTAATGGAATGATTGTGGAATTAGTCTCTTCAGGTTTATCAAGTCATTGGTGAATCTGCACATCAACCATCATGGTTAATGTAGTGATTTGTGTACTAGTCTCGTCAACTTTATCAAGTCATTGGTCAACCCTCATGCTTAATGTAATGATTGTGGTATTAGTCTCTTCAAGTTAATCAAGTCGTTGGTCAATCATCATGCTCAATGTAGTTTCGACGTATTTGTCGTGTCAACTTTATCAAGTCATTGGTCAACCATCGTGCTTAATGGAGTGATTGTGGAATTAGTCTCTTCAGGTTTATCAAGTCATTGGTGAATCTGCACATCAACCATCATGGTTAATTTAGTGATTTGTGTACTAGTCTCGTCAACTTTATCAAGTCATTGGTCAACCATCATGCTTAATGTAATGATTGTGATATTAGTCTCATCAAGTTAATTAAGTCGTTGGTCAATCATCATGCTTATTGTAGTGTCAATGTATTTGTCTTGTCAACTTTATCATCGGTCACCCATCGTGCTTAATGGAGTGATTGTGGAATTAGTCTCTTCAGGTTTATCAAGTCATTGGTGAATCTGCACATCAACCATCAGGGTTAATGTAGTGATTTGTGTACTAGTCTCGTCAACTTTATCAAGTCATTGGTCAACCATCATGCTTAATGTAATGATTGTGATATTAGTCTCTTCAAGTTAATCAAGTCGTTGGTCAATCATCATGATTAATGTAGTTTCGACTTATTTGTCGTGTCAACTTTATCAAGTCATTGGTCACCCATCGTGCTTAATAAAGTGATTGTGGTATTAGTCTCTTCAGGTTTATCAAGTCATTGGTGAATCTGCACATCAACCATCATGGTTAATGTAGTGATTTGTGTACTAGTCTCGTCAACTTTATCAAGTCATTGGTCAACCATCATGCTTAATGTAATGATTTTGATATTAGTCTCTTCAAGTTAATCAAGTCGTTGGTCAATCATCATGATTAATGTAGTTTCGACGTATTTGTCGTGTCAACTTTATCAAGTCATTGGTCACCCATCGTGCTTAATGGAGTGATTGTGGTATTAGTCTCTTCAGGTTGTTGTTGGTCAATCATTATGCTTATTGTAGTGTCGACGTATTTGTCTCGTCAACTTCATCAAGTCATTGGTCAACCATCGTGCTTAATGGAGTGATTGTGGTATTTGTCTCTTTAGGTTTTACAAGTCGTTGGTCAATCATCATGCTTAATATAGTGTTGATGTATGTGTCCCGTCAACTTCATCAAGTCATTGGTCAACCATCGTGTTTAATGGAGTGATTGTGGTATTTGTCTCTTTAGGTTTTACAAGTCGTTGGTCAATCATCATGTTTAATATAGTGTTGACGTATGTGTCCCGTCAACTTCATCAAGTCATTGGTCAACCATCGTGCTTAATGGAGTGATTGTGGTATTTGTCTCTTTAGGTTTTACAAGTCGTTGGTCAATCATCATGCTTAATATAGTGTTGACGTATGTGTCCCGTCAACTTCATCAAGTCATTGGTCAACCATCGTGTTTAATGGAGTGATTGTGGTATTAGTCTCTTCAAGTTAATCAAGTCATTGGTCAGTCTGCATGTCAACCACCATGCTTATTGTAGAGATAGGTGTGGTTGTCTCTTGTGAAGTCAATCAATCAATCAATGTTTATTTATATAGCCCCAAATCACAAATGTCTCAAAGGACTGCACAAATCATTACGACTACAACATCCTCGGAAGAACCCACAAAAGGGCAAGGAAAACTCACACCCAGTGGGCAGGGAGAATTCACATTCAGTGGGACGCCAGTGACAATGCTGACTATGAGAAACCTTGGAGAGGACCTCAGATGTGGGCAACCCCCCCCCTCTAGGGGACCGAAAGCAATGGATGTCGAGCGGGTCTAACATGATACTGTGAAAGTTCAATCCATAGTGGCTCCAAGACAGCAGTGAGAGTCCCGTCCACAGGAAACCATCTCAAGCGGATCAGCAGCGTAGAGATGTCCCCAACCGATACAGGCGAGCGGTCCATCCTGGGTCCCGACGAGCGGTCCATCCTGGGTCTCGACTCTGGACAGTCAGTACTTCATCCATGGTCATCGGACCGGACCCCCTCCACAAGGGAGGGGGGGACATAGGAGAAAGAAAAGAAGCGGCAGATCAACTGGTCTAAAAAAGGAGGTCTATTTAAAGGCTAGAGTATACAGATGAGTTTTAAGATGAGACTTAAATGCTTCTACTGAGGTAGCATCTCGAACTGTTACCGGGAGGGCATTCCAGAGTACTGGAGCCCGAACGGAAAATGCTCTATAGCCCGCAGACTTTTTTTGAGCTCTAGGAATCACTAATAAGCCGGAGTCTTTTGAACGCAGTGAATTGAAGTGAATTGTATTTATATAGCGCTTTTTCTCTAGTGACTCAAAGCGCTTTACATAGTGAAACCCAATATCTAAGTTACATTTAAACCAGTGTGGGTGGCACTGGGAGCAGGTGGACAAAGTGTCTTGCCCAAGGACACGACGGCAGTGACTAGGACTGCAGAAGCGGGAATCGAACCTGCAACCGAGCTATACCGCTCTTCAACTACATCAAGTCATTGGTCAATCTGCAAGTCAATCCTCAGATTTATTGTAGTGATTGGTGTATTAGTCTTTCACTTCATTGCTACAATTTTGCTGTTTTTGTCCCCACCAAAGCAGTCATTGTTCAGTCGACAACATGTCAGTCAGTTTCCTCGATACCACTTTTTCCCAGATGAACCTGGCCGAATGTGTTTGTTTGTTGGACTATTTGGACTGGAAGTGTCTAATAAAGTGTCTGAAGGTTGGCTCCAGTGATTTCTGGAGTTGGGAGTTAAAAAGGCCATCAATCCAAATATGGTCAGCTGATGTTCATTAGCTTGTTAGTTGTCAGTATGCAGAAGGAGTCTCGGTCAGTGTGTTGCTCACTTGCTGTCTTCCTTCAAATGGGGGGGAGGCAGGAATGTAAATCCAGAGGGGGGATTAGAGGCTGCACACTCGGAGTTGTTAAAAAAAAAAAAGCCCAAGTCATCCAGCTCTGCCTCAGTGCTGCCACTTGTGCAGGGTCCCCGGCAGACCAGGACCACAGCTGGCCGTGGAGGACTCGCATGCAGACCCATGAGGACGGCGCGGGCGTGAGGACGCGAAGCAGGAGCATCTGTGGCGGTCGGACATGGGTCGCGTTCATGGTGGGACTCTGTTAGTTTTCTGCGCCATGTGTGCCCCTTTCATGTGGGACTCTGGGGCCAGCTCCATCAGGACCACGCACGCACTGGACACCTCACAGTAGGTCCATCTTGCATTCTTATGTCCTGGACAGAAAGTATGTCACCATGAAATCATCTGTTCCAGTCTCCAACATAGGCAGTGACAAAGTCATTTTTAAAGGAATGTTAACATTCTTTACTTAATCATTAATTCAGCTGCAGTGCACATTTTAACCAAATGTTTCAAACTGAGAGCGGTTTTGAATGTTTTGACCCTGGTGTGGAGTTAATTAAATATCAGAAACAGTTCTGGGTATAATGCACCAGTCCAAACTAAAACCATGTTAAGAGTAGACTTGTATTTTCATTATCAACTGGATTTTCTCACCATACAAATATAATGTAAAAGTTAAATAATCTGTTTCAGGGTCAAACTGTTGACTTGTACATTCTTAAGGGTTATTCAAGTTTAAAAACAAAACAAAAACCCTGCCCTCTGTTTTTAATATTAAATTCCCTGCGGAGTACATGTTATTTTGATACATTATTGGCCTTAGTATGTTTAATTGTCAGCTTATTAAAAAAAAAAAAAAAACTATTTTACAAACTCCATATTGTTGTTTGGGGTGCACAACAAATCGATTCACATCCAACTCCTGATTCTTATCTGTTCCAGGGTCAAACTGTTGACTTTTTTAACATTCTTGACTGTCATTCAAGTGTTATTTTAACACATTTTTTTTTGGTTTGATATGTTTATTTGTCAGCTTATTGTATTTTTTTCTAATTACCTACTTTACACAATCCATTTTATTTGGGGTGCAGAAAAATTGGATTCACATAAGAATCTTGATTCTAAATCGATTAATATTAGAAATCAAATCAAAAATTGTGTGTGTGTATATAATGTGCATGTATGTATGTATGTATGTATGTATGTATGTGTATATATGTGTATATATACATATATGTGTATATATACGAATAAATATGTGTGTGTGTGTATATATATGTATATGTGTGTATGTATATATGTATGTATGTATATATATATATATATATATGTATACGTGCATATACATGTGTATATTTATATATATATATATATATATATATATATATATATATATACATACATACACCAGTGCCCCTCCGCCCCCAAAGTGAATAAGCGGTAGGAATTGGATGGATATATGTATATACATATATACACACACCCATATTATATATATATATATATATATATATATATATATATATATATATATATATATATATATATCCATCCCATCCATTTTCTACCGCTTATTCCCTTTTGGGGTCGCGGGGGGGGCTGGCGCCTATCTCAGCTACAATCGGGCGGGAGGCGGGGTACACCCTGGACAAGTCGCCACCTCATCGCAGGGCCAACACATATATATATATATATATATATATATATATATATATATATATATGTATATATGTGTATGTATATATGTGTATGTATATATGTATGTGTGTGTGTGAGATAAATATGTGTGTGTGTATATATAATGTGCATGTATGTATGTGTATATATGCGTGTATATACATATACCGTATGTATATATAAACATATATAATTATTTGTATATATATATATATGACACACACAAACATATATATATATATATATATATATATATGTATGTATCTAAATGTTTGTGTGTGTCATATATATATATATATATATATATATATATATATATATATATATATATATATATATATATATATATATATATATATATATATATGTATGTATGTATGTATGTATGTATGTATGTATGTGTGTGTGTATATATATATACAAACATACACACACTCTTTTTTTTTTTTTTTATAGGAATAAAAACATTTTAAAATTAAGTTTTTAGGCTTTCTCCATGTAAACAGAAGGAGCTTTTCTAGCCTACAACTGGAATCAAATTAAATTGTTAGGTGCCCAAACCCCCCCCCCCCCCATCCCCCTATTGTTGCCTTAATTGTTTACAAAATTATACAATACATGTCATGTAAATGGAAAATAAAATTGTTGACTTTTTACATTCTAAACTGTTATTCAAGAAAAAAACATCTGTTTAAAAAAACAAAGCTTAATATGAACGTACTTACAGTCAGTGTAGATGTTCTTCTAAAACCTCTTTGGGGGCTCACTTTGTTCAAAATACATCGTTTTAAAAATCCATAAATGAACTAATGTTGACATGCAAAGTGACAATAAGAGCTATTTCTATTATTGGAGCCAATTGATTTGACCAAAATCAAGTCTTAAATATTGAGTAAATACGGTAAAATGTCTGTTGATAAAACAATATATATTAATTCATAAATAAGTATGTACACATGTTTGAATGCAAACTGACAGTTTTTGCTGGAATATCAGAACCAGCTGCAACATGTTGTACTCGTGGAGTACTTCATCAAAGGGTGGAGAAATTGATTTTTGAAGGATGCTGGCACATGTCAATATGTTCTTACTTTCTCTTTTGTTTCCCTTGTCCCGATCAATCAGGGCAGCCATCAAATTACTGTTTCGATGTCCAAAACAATCCCCAAAACATCCCGACTTGACATCCTGCTGCTTTCATATGCAAATAATTTCTCCAAAATCAACACCATGCATCAAAACCCATGCAAAAAACATAACAAAAGAGCCGACCATTTTTTTCTTTTTGTCGTTTCCTCAGAGCTGAATGTCCCGACAATAAGATCCTAACTGTGGAGTATCCCTGCATCCGAGCTGGAGGCAAGAACAGCACCTGCCTCAGGTGAGTCGGTCATTACCTACTGTACTGTCATTGGTCATTGGTCAGTCTACCTGTCAAGTCCTTTAGCACAGGGATCGGTTGTAATGTCCCATTTCTGCTTAAGTCATTGGTTCGTCTATATATCAGTCATGTGTACTGCACTGTGATTGGTCGGGATGTCTTCTTTATGCAGTCATTGATCAGTCTACATGTCAAACATGTGTACTATTGCATAGTGATTGGTCTGTATCTCTTCTGCGTTATGCAGTCATTGATCAGTCTACACATCAACCATGAGTAGTACTGCACTGTCATTGGTCGTTATGTCTTCTGCTTTAAGGCAGTCATTGATCGGTCAAATATGTTTTGCACTTTGATAAACTGGACTGTCTGATCGCGTTCATTGCAGTCATTGGTCAATCGACACAAATCAATTATTAATGTACAACCAGCAAAGGGATTGGTTATGTCTTCCCTGCTTCCTGCAGTCATTGATCAGTCTACATGTCAACCATGTGTACTATTGCACAGTGATTGGTCGGTATGTCTTCTGCATTATGCAGTCATTGATTGGTCTACACATCAACCATGAGTAGTGCTGCACTGTCATTGGTCGTTATGTCTTCTGCTTTAAGGCAGTCATTGATCGGTCAAATATGTTTTGCACTTTGATAAACTGGACTGTCTGATCGCGTTCATTGCAGTCATTGGTCAATCGACACAAATCAATTATTAATGTACAACCAGCAAAGGGATTGGTTATGTCTTCCCTGCTTCCTGCAGTCATTGATCAGTCTACATGTCAACCATGTGTACTATTGCACAGTGATTGGTCGGTATGTCTTCTGCATTATGCAGTCATTGATCGGTCTACACATCAACCATGAGTAGTACTGCACTGTCATTGGTCGTTATGTCTTCTGCTTTAAGGCAGTCATTGATCGGTCAAATATGTTTTGCACTTTAATAAACTGGACTGTCTAATCACGTTCATTGCGGTCATTGGTCAATTGACACAAATCAATTATTAATGTACAACCATCAAAGGGATAGGTTATATCTTCCCTGCTTCCTGCAGTCATTGATCAGTCTACATGTCAACCATGTGTACTATTGCACAGTGATTGGTCGGTATGTCTTCTGCATTATGCAGTCATTGATCGGTCTACACATCAACCATGAGTAGTACTGCACTGTCATTGGTCGTTATGTCTTCTGCTTTAAGGCAGTCATTGATCGGTCAAATATGTTTTGCACTTTAATAAACTGGACTGTCTAATCACGTTCATTGCGGTCATTGGTCAATTGACACAAATCAATTATTAATGTACAACCATCAAAGGGATAGGTTATATCTTCCCTGCTTCCTGCAGTCATTGATCAGTCTACATGTCAACCATGTGTACTACTGCTCTGTGATTGGTCTGTATGTCTTCTGCGTTATGCAGTCATTGATCAGTCTACACATCAACCATGAGTAGTACTGCACTGTCATTGGTCGTTATGTCTTCTGCTTTAAGGCAGTCATTGATCGGTCAAATATGTTTTGCACTTTGATAAACTGGACTGTCTCATCACATTCGTTACGGTCATCTGTCAATCTACACAAATCAATCATTAATGTACAACCAGCAACAGGATTGGTTATGTCATCCCTGCTTTGTGCAGTCATTGATCAGTCTACATGTCAACCATGCGTAATACTGCACTATGATTGGTCGGTATGTCTTCTGCTTTAAGGCAGTCATTGATTAGTCTACATGTCAACCATGTGTACTACTGAACTGTTATTGGTCTGTATGTCTTCTGCTTTATGCAGTAATTGATCAGTCTACATACACGTCAACCATGTGTACTACTGGACAGTTGATTAGGCGGTATGTCTTCTGCTTTAAGGCAGTCATTGATCGGTCAAATATGTTTTGCACTTTGATAAACTGGACTGTCTAATCACGTTCATTGCGGTCATTGGTCAATCTACACAAATCAATCATTAATGTACAACCAGCAAAGGGATTGGTTATGTCTTCCCTGCTTCCTGCAGTCATTGATCAGTCTACATGTCAACCATGTGTACTACTACACAGTTGATTGGTCGGTATGTTTTCTGCTTTAAGGCAGTCATTGATCGGTCAAATATGTTTTGCACTTTGATAAACTGGACTGTCTAATCACGTTCATTAGGGTAATTGATCAATCATTAATGTACAACCAGCAAAGGGATTGGTTATGTCTTCCTTGTTTTTTGCAGTCATTGGTCAATCTACATGTCAACCATGTGGTATACTCCACAGTGATTGGTTGGTATGTCTTCTGCTTTGTGCAGTCATTGATCGGTCAAATGTTTTGCACTTTGATAAACTGGACTGTCTGTTCACGTTCATTGCAGTCATTGGTCAATCTACACAAATCAATCATTAATGTACAACCAGCAAAGGGATTGGTTATGTCTTCCCTGCTTTGTGCAGTCATTGATCAGTCTACATGTCAACCATGTGTACTTCTGCACAGTTGATTGGTCGGTGTGTCTTCTGCTTTATGCAGTCATTGATCAGTCTACATGTCACTCATGTGTACTACTGCACTATGATTGGTCGGTATGTCTTCTGCTTTAAAGCAGTCATTGATCGGTCAAATATGTTTTGCACTTTGATAAACTGGACTGTCTAATCACGTTCATTGCGGTCATTGGTCAATCTACACAAATCAATCATTAATGTACAACCAGCAAAGGGATTGGTTATGTCTTCCCTGCTTCCTGCAGTCATTGATCAGTCTACATGTCAACCATGTGTACTACTACACAGTTGATTGGTCGGTATGTTTTCTGCTTTAAGGCAGTCATTGATCGGTCAAATATGTTTTGCACTTTGATAAACTGGACTGTCTAATCACGTTCATTAGGGTAATTGATCAATCATTAATGTACAACCAGCAAAGGGATTGGATATGTCTTCCTTGTTTTTTGCAGTCATTGGTCAATCTACATGTCAACCATGTGGTATACTCCACAGTGATTGGTTGGTATGTCTTCTGCATTGTGCAGTCATTGATCGGTCAAATGTTTTGCACTTTGATAAACTGGACTGTCTGTTCACGTTCATTGCAGTCATTGGTCAATCTACACAAATCAATCATTAATGTACAACCAGCAAAGGGATTGGTTATGTCTTCCCTGCTTTGTGCAGTCATTGATCAGTCTACATGTCAACCATGTGTACTTCTGCACAGTTGATTGGTCGGTGTGTCTTCTGCTTTATGCAGTCATTGATCAGTCTACATGTCAACCATGTGTACTCCTGCACTATGATTGGTCGGTATGTCTTCTGCTTTAAAGCAGTCATTGATCGGTCAAATATGTTTTGCACATTGATAAACTGGACTGTGAAATCATGTTCATTAGGGTCATTGATCAATCAACACAAATCAATCAATGTACAATCAGCAGAGTATTTGTTTGGCTTATGTTTCCCACTTTGGGCCGTCATTGATCAGTCTACACGTCAATCGCATTGCACATTGATTAGCTGGAGTGTCTCTTCAGCTCCATTAAGTCCAGAGTTGGTCGACACAAATCATTAATGTGCAACCAGCAAAGGGATTGGTTATGTATTCCCTACATTATGAAGACATTGGTCAGTCTACCTGCCAATCATAATCTACATATTGTCTTTTCGGGTTCATTAAGTCATTGATTGGTAGACACAAAACAATCATTAATGTACAACCAGCAAAGGGATTGGTTATGTATTCCCTACAATATTCAGTCCTTGGTCAGTCTACATGCCAATCATTGTATTCTACACACAGTCTTTTCATGTTCATTGAGTCCATAGTTGGTGGACACAAATCAATCATTAATGTACAACCAGCAAAAGGATTGGTTATGTATTCTCTACATTATCCAGTCATTGATCAGTCTACATGCCAATCATTGTATTCTACACACTGTCTTTTCAGGTTCATTGAGTCCATGTTCGGTGGAGACAAATCAATCATTAATGTACAACCAGCAAAGGGATTGGTTATGTATTCCCTACATTATGCAGTCATTGGTCAGTCTACATGCCAATCATTATATTATACATATTGTCTTTTTGGGTTCTTTAAGTCATTGATTGGTAGACACAAATCAATCATTAATGTACAACCAGCAAAGGGATTGGTTATGTATTCCCTACATTATGCAGTCATTGGTCAGTCTCTATGACAATCATTATATTCTACACATTTTCTTTTCAGGTTCATTAACTCATTGATCGGTAGGCACAAACTAATCATGCATGTACAACCAGCAAAGGGATTGATTATGTCTTCCGTACATTGTGCAGTCATTGGTCAGTCGACATACCAATGATTATATTCTATACATTGTCTTTTCAAGTTCATTAAGTCATGGGCATGTCAACACATATTAATCATTAGTGTACAATCAGCAAGGGTATTGGTTATGTCTTCCCTACATTGTGCAGTCATTGGTCAGTCGACATGTCAGTCATCATATTCTATAAATTGTCTTTTTTAAGTCATTGGTTGGTAGACACAAATCAATCATAATTTTTGATTTAATGTTTTTCCTACATTATGCAGTCATTGGTCAGTCTAGATGTCAATTGTTGTACTCTACACATTTTCTTTTCCGCTCCATTATCACTTATTAGTGTACAGTCAGCACAGAGGTTGGTTGTAGTGTCCATATTCTGCTTAAGTCATTGGTCAGTCTACGGTCTGCATATCAATCAGGTGTACTACAGCACAATGATGGTCTTCTTTATGCTGTCATTGTTTTGCTTATTGATAAGCTGGACTGTTTTTTCACGTTCATTAAGTTATTGGTCGGTCTACACAAAAGTGATTATTTGGCATATCTTTCTCACTTTGAGTGGTCGATTGCACACTGATTTGCTTGACTGTTTCTTCAGCACCATTAAATCATTGGTCGGTCGACACAAAATAATCAATGTACAAACAGCAAAGAAATTTGGTTGTTTTGCCTTTCTTATATCATACAGTCATTGGTCAGTCTAGATGCCAACCCTACACATTTTCTTTTCAGGTTTAGGTCACTGAGCAGTTTACATGTCAGTCAGTACATTCTGCACATTGATTAGCTTGACTGTCTTTTCAGGTTCATCAAGTCATTGGCCTGTGAACAGAAATCAAACATTACTATGCAACAAGAAGAAGAAATTCCTGAGGGAATTGTGTGTGAATGCTGCAATGCTGACGTTGAAGTGAAATGCTGACATGATTGTAGGATGAATGTAAGAATAGTTTGAATGTGACAATGGTTTGAATGTTGAAATGCTAATGGAAGGTAGGAAGAATGTAGAAATAGCTTAAATGTTTAAATTGTTTAAATGCTGAAATGTTTGAATGTTGGAATGGTTTGAATGCTGAAGCGTTACAATTTCCAGGAAAATCGAAATTTGGTTTGGAACTTGGAAAAGTGTTAGTTTGAATGTCCAGGATGAGCGTAACGTGTTAATATTGGAATGGTTTGAATAGATTGAAAAAAAATGGGGAATTGTGCAACTTAAAAGAAAGTCAATCAATCAATGTTTACTTATATAGCCCTAAATCACTAGTGTCTCAAAGGGCTGCACAAACCACTACGACATCCTCGGTAGGCCCACATAAGGGCAAGGAAAACTCACACCCAGTGGGACATTGGTGACAATGATGACTATGAGAACCTTGGAGAGGAGGAAAGCAATGGATGTCGAGCGGGTCTAACATGATACTGTGAAAGTTCAATCCATAATGGATCCAACACAGTCGCGAGAGTCCAGTCCAAAGCGGATCCAACACAGCAGCGAGAGTCCCGTTCACAGCGGAGCCAGCAGGAAACCATCCCAAGCGGAGGCGGATCAGCATCGCAGAGATGTCCCCAGCCGATACACAGGCAAGCAGTACATGGCCACCGGATCGGACCGGACCCCTCCACAAAGGAGAGTGGGACATAGAAGAAAAAGAAAAGAAACGGCAGATCAACTGGTCTAAAAAGGGAGTCTATTTAAAGGCTAGAGTATACAAATGAGTTTTAAGGTGAGACTTAAATGCTTCTACTGAGGTGGCATCTCGAACTGTTACCGGGAGGGCATTCCAGAGTACTGGAGCCCGAACGGAAAATGCTCTATAGCTCGCAGACTTTTTTTGGGCTTTGGGAATCACTAATAAGCCGGAGTCCTTTGAACGCAGATTTCTTGCCGGGACATATGGTACAATACAATCGGCAAGATAGGACCGTGTAGTATTTTATACATAAGTAGTAAAACCTTAAAGTCACATCTTGAGTGCACAGGAAGTCCCATTCATTTTAATGGGAACTTCCTGAAAAATTGGGAATTTTGGGAAAAGCGGGATTTTTTTGAGCATGACTAGGAGCATGCATGTCCTGAATGAGCTGAAATGGTTGGTGTTGGAATTGTTTAAATCGGGCAAGAAATGTTGAATTAGTAACAGTTTTTAATAAAGAAATTCCTGGAATTTCGGGAAAAGCTGAATTTTTTTTTCTTAACCAACTTGATTTTTGTCCTAAATATGAGTGTTTAGACGGAACGGTTGAAATGGGTTGAAAAATGTGAAAGGAGTAGTCTAACTTAAGGCTGGAAATAGGTTACCATACTTGTCAACCTTGAGACCTCTGATTTTGGGAGGTGTGGTCGGGAGTGAGGCAGGGGGCGTGGTTGGGGGCGTGGTTAAGAGGGGAGGAGTATATTTACAGCTAGAATTCTCCAAGTCAAGTATTTCATATATATATATATATATATATATAGAAGAAATACTTGACTTTCAGTGAATTCTAGCTATATATATATATATATATATATATATATATATTAGAGGTGTTGGAAAAAATCGATTCGAATACGAATCGAATCGAATGCGTTGTGCGATACAGAATCGATTCTCATTTTTAAAAAATCGATTAAAAAAAAAAAAAACGTCTTTTTTTTATCAATCTAAAACCACACAATACCATAACAATGCAATCCAATTCCAAAACCGAACCTGACCCAGCAACACTCAGAACTGCAATAAACAGAGCAATTGAGAGGAGACACAAACACCACACAGAACAAACCAAAAGTAGTGAAACAAAAATGATTATTATCAACAACAGTATCAATATTAGTTATAATTTCAGCATAGCTGTGATTAAAAATCCCTCATTGACATTATCATTAGACATTTATAAAAATAATAAAAAAACATTAGTGTCACAGTGGCTTACACTTGCATCACATCTCATAAGCTTGACAACACACTGTGTCCAATGTTTTCACAAAGATAGAATATGTCATATTGTTGGTTTGTTTAATAGTTAAATATTTTTTACATTATTGCAATCAGTTGATAAAATGTTGTCCTTTACAATTATAAAAGCTTTTTAAAAAAAAAAATCAACTACTCTGCTAGCATGTCAGCAGACTGGGGTAGATCCTGCTGAAATCCTATGTATTGAATGAATACAGAATCGTTTTGAGTCGGAAAAATATAGTTTTTGAATCGAGAATAAAATCGAATCGAAAAAATCGATATATTATCGAATCGTGACCCCAAGAATCAATATTGAATCGAATCGTGGGACACCAAAAGATTCACAGCCCTAATATATATATATATATATATATATATATATATGTACATGAATGAATGGTTTATTTTGAGCCACGCAAACAAAACAAGAGAATGACATAAAATACAAAAGAAATATATAAATACATTATTTTTACACCTACATTGAAAACATTACATGTGACTAATCTTTTGTAGATGTCAAGATTGGCTCAAAAGGGAGTGGGAAGAAGTAAACTTATTAGGTCCCACCCCTATACATATACAATATATATTTACAATATATAATACAATGTACATAAAATAAATACTTCAACTTCAGTGTTCATTTATTTACACATATACACACACAACACTCATCTACTCATTGTTGAGTTAAGGGTTGAATCGTCCATCCTTGTTTTATTTTCTGTCACAATTTTTTTAACCATGCTGAACACCCTCTCTGATGATGCATTGCTGTGTGGCACACAGGAAAGTGCTTTCATCAAATGCACTAGAGTCTCGAAATCTTCTATCTCTCCCTAAAATGGCCCAAAACCGGTCCATCTTTGCTTCCTGAGGAAGATCTGCACTGCCAAGCACTCGGTAGTCCACTACTTCTTTCCGGAGGCTATCCAGGTCCAATCGCAGCTGCGACTTGGAACTTACAAGCGTATTTCTTCATCTTACTCGTCGTCGGCGTCGCCACGGCTGTATCTTCCTCGTTCTTCTGCTTCGTCTCCTTGTTGTGTGCGCAGTTGTGCACTGCACTCTCTAAAAGCTGTAAATATTATTGTCATATATTCATGTACAGTAGATGGCATTATTGTCCTGTTTAAGAGTGTCACAACATTGCTGTCTATGGCAGACAAACTGCTTTACGGTAGACGAAAACGTGACTGCTGTTGTTGTGTGTTGTTACCGGGCTGGGAGGACGTTAATGAAACTGCCTAACAATAAACCCACATAAGAAACCAAGAACTCACCCTTGATCATTCTACAGTTATAACGTCATTGGGCAGACACGCTGTTTATATTGTGGGAAAGCGGACGTGAAAACAGGCTGTCCTCACTCAGGTCGGCATGGAGCTGGAGGGGGCGTGGCCTCCAGCTCCGCCTGAATTTCGGGAGATTTTCGGTAGAAAATTTGTCCCGGGAGGTTTTTTGGGAGAGGCGCTGAATTTCGGGAGTCTCCGGGAGGTTTGGCAAGTATGTAAGTTACCTAAAAACGGGAAGTCTTGAAAATGTGTTTAATGTGGAAAAATGGTACTTTGAATATCCAGAATGGTGGAATGTGTTGAAGGTAGAATGGGTTGAAAAATGTGGGAATTTTGAATGTTGAAAATGCAAAAATAAAGAAATGATGGGAAATCCAGGAATTATTTTTTTTTCAGAATTGTTGAAGTAATGCACACAATTCTTGAACGGGCTGAATATTTTGAAGTTGGAACAGTTTGAATCAGATGAAACATGTGGAAGTTGTGGATCTCTGAAAGATGTCCCATTCATTTCAATGGGAAATTCAGGAAAAAAAAAGGGAATTCCAGGGAAAAGCGGGAATTTATTTGGAAGTTATTTGGTTGGTCGACACAAATCAATCATTACATTACAACCAGCAAAGTGAATTAGTGAATTAGTGAATTATATTTATATAGCGCTTTTCTCTAGCGACTCAAAGCGCTTTACATAGTGAAACCCAATATCTAAGTTACATTTTTAAACCAGTGTGGGTGGCACTGGGAGCAGGTGGGTAAAGTGTCTTGCCCAAGGACACAACGGCAGTGACTAAGATGGGGGAAGCGGGAATCGAACCTGCAACCCTCAAGTTGCTGGCACGGCCGCTCTACCAACCGAGCTATTCCGCCCGGTTGGTAGAGTGACACATCTGTCCAACTAGATGTAGTCATTGATCATCTTAACTGTCAATCATTCATCATGTCACACCTATGGATCTTGTTTTGTCATGTTATGTTTTTGTTTTTGGACTCTTGTTTCCCGTTTTACACTTGCTGGTTTTGTTTTTCCACAGTAACCCATTAGTTTCCACCTGGTCTCCAAGTCACGCCCAGCCCTCAGTACCACACCTGTTTCTAATCATCATAGCTGCTATTTATATAATTCTGTTTCTGTCCTCGTCCTGGGAACTTTGCTATTTGCATTCTGCTTCATGCTTTCACGCACCCTCAATTACCTTGCAATCCATGCCCCTTGTACCTGTCACAGTAAGTTGTTTTTTTTGTGTTAGTTATTCATAGTTTTGCCACAGTGCAAGTTTAAGTTAGTTCGTTGTCTTTCAGGCCATCGAGCAGTTGTTTTGTTTTCCTGATTGTATTTTTGTAGCCAAGTTTTATACCTCTTTGTGAGCGCCCTTGGTTTGTTTATTTTTGTATTTAGAATCCCAATAAAACATCACGTACCTTAATTCACGCCTGGCTTGTCCCATATTCCCTCTGCGTCGAAGGAGCACACACAATCCATGTCCTAGGTTGACACATCATTAGAATCTATTTCGAACAGTGCTCACCTACATATATATAGAGCTTCACGGTGGCAGAGGGGTTAGTGCGTCTGCCTCACAATACGAAGTTCCTGCAGTCCTGGGTTCAAATCCAGGCTGGGGATCTTTCTGTGTGGAGTTTGCATGTTCTCCCCGTGAATGCGTGGGTTCCCTCCGGGTAATCCGGCTTCCTCCCACTTCCAAAAATATGCACCTGGGGATAGGTTGATTGGTAACACTAAATTGGCCCTAGTGTGTGAATCAATCAATCAATGTTTATTTATATAGCCCCAAATCACAAATGTCTCAAAGGACTGCACAAATCATTACGACTACAACATCCTCGGAAGAACCCACAAAAGGGCAAGGAAAACTCACACCCAGTGGGCAGGGAGAATTCACATCCAGTGGGACGCCAGCGACAATGCTGACTATGAGAAACCTTGGAGAGGACCTCAGATGTGGGCAACCCCCCCCCTCTAGGGGACCGAAAGCAATGGATGTCGAGCGGGTCTAACATGATACTGTGAAAGTTCAATCCATAGTGGCTCCAAGACAGCAGTGAGAGTCCCGTCCACAGGAAACCATCTCAAGCGGATCAGCAGCGTAGAGATGTCCCCAACCGATACAGGCGAGCGGTCCATCCTGGGTCTCGACTCTGGACAGTCAGTACTTCATCCATGGTCATCGGACCGGACCCCCTCCACAAGGGAGGGGGGGACATAGGAGAAAGAAAAGAAGCGGCAGATCAACTGGTCTAAAAAGGAGGTCTATTTAAAGGCTAGAGTATACAGATGAGTTTTAAGATGAGACTTAAATGCTTCTACTGAGGTAGCATCTCGAACTGTTACCGGGAGGGCATTCCAGAGTACTGGAGCCCGAACGGAAAACGCTCTATGTGGTCTGTCTATCTGTGTTGGCCCTGCGATGAGGTGGCGACTTGTCCAGGGTGTACCCTGCCTTCCGCCCGATTGTAGCTGAGATATGGAATAAGCGGTAGAAAATGGATGAAAATGGACGGGCTCCCGTCCCTCCATAGCACATAATACACGTTCTCTAAAATGTGCTGACACAGCAACAGTTTGTTCCCACTTTGGATTTGGACTAGATTCCCAGGAAGTCAGAGTTGCCACACACAAGTTCACAAAAAGACATTCAAAATGATCATAGTTTATATTATTGCATTTAATATTGCAAGTAATAAAGTTGTATTTGATTGTAAATCATTTCATATTCATTCCCAGCATTGATGTACAATCTAGTAGGAAAGCTTTAGTTGACAGAAGAGGATGTGATTCCTTATTTTTATCACTTTGGCCTCAGAGGATGAAGAGTTGTCAAGCATGGGAAACTTTTAGGATCCGCTCTGTTGATCTTATGTCCAGGATGGGCACGATTACGAAATATCAGCTCGATCATTGATTATGTTAAGTGATATCAGCTCAATCATTGATTATTATTAAGTGATATCAGCTCGATCATTGATTATTATTATATCAAGTGATATCATCTCGGTGATATCAGCTTGATCATTGATTATTATATTAAGTAATGACTGCTTGATCATTGATTATTATTATATCAGGTGATATCTGCTTGATCATTGGTTGTTATAATAAGTGATATCATCTCAATCATTGATTATTATAATAGGTGAGATCAGCTTGATCATTGATTATTATATTAAGTAATGTCCGCTTGATCATTGATTATTATTATATTAGGTGATATCTGCTTGATCATTGGTTATTATAATAAGTGATATAAGCTCGATCATTGATTATTATATTGGGTTGTATCAGCTCGATCATTGATTATTATTAAGTAATATCCGCTTGATCATTGATTATCATTATATTAGGTGGTGTCAGCTCAATTGTTTATTATTATATTCAGGGATATCAGCTCGATCATTGATTATTGTTCTATGAAGTGATATCAACTCGATCAATAATTATTATAATGGGTAACATCAGCTTGATTATTATTATAGTAGCTGGTATCAGCTCGATCATTGGTTATTATTATATTAAGGGATATCCACTGGATCATTGATTATTACTATTTTAAGTAATGGCCGCTTGATCACTGATTATTATTATATTGGGTGATATCTCCTTGATCATTGATTATTATAATAAATAATATAAGCTCGTTTATTGATTATATTAATAATCAATATTGTGTTGTATCAGCTCGATCATTCATTATTATTAAGTAATAGCCGCTTGAACATTGATTATTATTATTTTAGGTAGTATCAGCTCAATAATTTATTATTATATTAAGGGATATCCGCTGGATCATTGATTATTTTATTAAGTAATATCCGCTTGATCATTTATTATTATATTAAGTAATATCTGCTTGATCATTTATTACTATTATATTAGGTGGTATAAGCTTGATCATCGATTATTATTATATTAAGGGATATCCGCTCGATGATTGTTTATTTTATTAAGTAATATCCGCTTGATCATTGATTATTATAATAGGTGATATCAGCTGGATTATTGATTATTATATTAGATGGTATCAGCTCGATCATTGATTATTATTATAATAAGGGATATCCGCTGGATCATTGATTATTATCATATTAAGTAATGTCCGCTTAATCATTGATTATTATTACATTAGGTGATATCTCCTTGATCATTGATTATTATAATAAGTGATGTAAGCTCGATCGTTGATTATTATTATATTGAGTTGTATCAGCTCAATCATTGATTATTATTAAGTAATATCCGCTTGATCATTGATTATTATTATATTAGGTGGTGTCAGCTCAATCCATGATTATTGTTCTTTGAAGTGATATCAACTCGATCAATGATTATTATAATAGGTGATATCAGCTTGATTATTGATCATTATATTATATGGTATCAGCTCGATCATTGATTATTATTATAATAAGGGATATCCGCTGGATCATTGATTATTATCATATTAAGTAATGTCCGCTTAATCATTGATTATTATTATATTAGGTGATATCTCCTTGATCATTGATTATTATAATAAGTGATATAAGCTCGTTTAGACCCAGGACACGTTGGGAAGACTATGTCTCCCGGCTGGCCTGGGATCGCCTCGGGATCCCCCGGGAAGAGCTAGACGAAGTGGCTGGAGGTAGGGAAGTCTGGGCTTCCCTGCTTAGGCTGCTGCCCCCGCGACCCGACCTCGGATAAGCGGAAGATGATGGATGGATGGATGGATAAGCTTGTTTATTGATTATTATTATATTGGGTTGTATCAGCTCGATCATTCATTATTATTTAGTAATAGCCGCTTGAACATTGATTATTATTATTTTAGGTAGTATCAGCTCAATAATTTATTATTATATTAGGGGATATCCGCTGGATCATTGTTTATTTTATTAAGTAATATCCGCTTGATCATTAATTATCATATTAAGTAATATCCGCTTGATCATTTATTACTATTATATTAGGTGGTATAAGTTCGATCATCGATTATTATTATATTAAGGGATATCCGCTCGATGATTGTTTATTGTATTAAGTAATATCCGCTTGAACCTATATTATTATAATAAGGGATATCAGCTCGATCATTGATTATTATTATATTAGGTGGTATCAACTCGATCATTGATTATTATTATATTAGGTGGTATCAACTCGATCATTGATTATTATTATATTAAGGGATATCCGCTCAATGATTATTATTTTATTAAGTAACATCCGTTTGATCATTGATTATTATGATAAGTGACATCATCCTGACAGTTGATTATTATTATATTAGGTGGTATCAGCTTGATGATCGATTACTAATATAATAAGGGATATCCGCTGGATCCTTGATTAGTATTTTATTAAGTAATATCCGCTTGATCATTGATTATTATAAGTGATATCAGCTCGATTAGTGATTATCATTATATTAGGTGGTATCAGCTCGATCATTGATTATTATATTAAGGGATATCCGCTCAATCTTTGTTTATTATTTTATTAAGCAATATCCGCTTAATCATTAGTATAATAAGTGATATCAGCTCGATCATTGATTATTATTACATTAGGTGGTATCAGCTGGATCATTGATTTTTAATATACTAAGTAATATCCACTCAATCATTGATTATTTTAAGTGATATCCGCTCGATCATTGATTATTATTATATTAAGTAATATCCGTTTGATATTTGAATATTATAATAAGTGACATCAGCTCGATCATTGATTATTATTATATTAGGTGGTATCAGCTTGATCATCGATTATTACATTTAGGGATATCCGCTGGATCATTGATTAGTATTTTATTAAGTAATATTCTCTTGATCATTGATTATTATTACATTAGGTGGTATCAGCTGGATCATTGATTTTTAATATACTAAGTAATATCCGCTCAATCCTTGGTTATTTTAAGTGATATCCGCTCGATCATTGATTATTATTATATTAATTAATATCTGCTTGATTATTGATTATTATATTTAGGGATATCTGCTTGATCATTGATTATTATTATATCAAGGGATATCCGCTCGATCATTGATTTTTATTAACTGATATTCCCTCTATCATTGATTATTATTATATTAAGTAATATCTGCTTGATCATTGATTAATTTTATATTTAAGAGATATCCACTGGATCAACAGTATTATATTAAGTAATATCCGCTTAATCATTGATTATTATATTAATAACCGCTCGATCACTTATTATTCTACTATGTGATATCAGCTCGATAATTGATTATTATATTAACTGATATCCGCTCGACTATTGATTATTAATATACTAAGTAATATCTGCTCGATCATTGATTATTTTAAGCGATATCCACTCGATCATTGATTATTATTATGTTAATTAATATCCGCTTGATTATTGAATATTATATTTACGGATATCTGCTTGATCATTGATTATTATTATATTAAGGGATATCCGCTCGATCGTTGATTATTATATTAAGTGATATCCGCTCGATCATTGATTATTATAAACTGTTATCTGCTCTATCATTGATTATTGTTATATTTAGTGATATCTGCTTGATCATTGATTAATATTATATTAAAGGATATCCGCTGGATCAATAGTATTGTATTAAGTAATATCTGCTTGTTTATTGATTACTATATTAATAACCGCTCGATCACTTATTATTGTATTATGTGATATCAGCTCGATAATCGATTATTATTATAATAACTGATATCCGCTCGATTATTGATTATTAATATACTAAGTAATATCCGCTTGATCATTGATTATTATGTTAAGTGATATCCGCTCAATCATTAATTTTTATTAACTGATATTTGCTCAATCATTAATTATTATCAACTGATATTTGCACGATAATTGATTTTTACTATAAGTATTGTGAATTGTGAATTATATTTATATAGCGGTTTTCTCTAGTGACTCAAAGCGCTTTACATAGTGAAACCCAATATCTAAGTTACATTTAAAGCAGTGTGGGTGGCACTGGGAGCACTTGGGTAAAGTGTCTTGCCCAAGGACACAACGGCAGTGATTAGGATGGCGGAAGCGGGAATCGAACCTGCAACCCTCAAGTTGCTGGCACGGCCACTCTACCAACCGAGCTATACCTAAACTTAAATAAAATAACAACAAAAAAATACGGATCACCTTACAAAGAATAACTTGAGCATTTTGAGTAATATCAGCTCGATCATTTATTATAATAAGTGATATCTGGTTGATCTTTGATTATTATTATTATATTAAGTGATAGCAGCTGCTTCATTGATTATTATTATATTAAGTGGCATTAACTCAATCATCCATTCATTTTCTACCGCTTATCCCTTTCGGGATCGCCACTTCAATGCAGCGCTCAATCTCATCATTGATTATTGTATTACATGATATCAGCTCAATCATTGATTATTGTCAAGTGATATCAACTCAATCATTTATTATTATATTACGTGGTATCTACTCGATCATTGATTTTTGTCATATTTAGATATATCCGCTTGATCATTGACTATTATTACATTAAGTGATATCCGCTCAATGATTGATTATTATGATCTTAAGATGTATGTATACGCTTGATCGCTGATTATTATTACATTAAGTGATATCAACTCAATTATTGATTATTAGCGCTTCAATACACGGTTTTTAATCCACAAGGTTAAGTCTTCCAGTTGAATCTAATGTACCGTGGGCTTTGACTTTGTGCACTAATTTAAGTCTTTTTCTGTTTCTATTATAAGAAAGGTGTAGGTCAGCATTATTAACTGGTGAGAGGAGCATTGATTACTTTTGTGATGCACCTGCTACACCGCACAAGTTCTCCTGTATACAAGCAAGTGTACCGTAGTCTTTTGTTTTGTGGATTATTATTTAGACTTTCTGCTCATTTTCACTATTAAAGAAGGGGGTTATATTTAAAATGAATAATTGGCGGGTGGAGCGATCGCACGTCTATGTTGTACTCACCTGAGTGACAGCGCCTACCTTGGAGTTACTCCATTAATTCTCTTATTTCTATGTTTTTCCATAATCCAAGCAAGATGGAGGTTATTATTAATAACCGGCGGGAGGAGTGATCTGATTACATCTACGAATCTAAGTTATGCTCACACATCCTCGAAAACTTTGGGCTTTGACTATGTGGATTATTTTGCGTCACTATTTTTATTTATATTAATAGAAGCATTTAAGTCTCACCTTAAAACTCATCTGTATACTCTAGCCTTTAAATAGACCTCCTTTTTAGACCAGTTGATCTGCCGCTTCATTTCTTTCTCCTATGTCCCCCCCTCCCTTGTGGAGGGGGTCCGGTCCGATGACCATGGATGAAGTACTGACTGTCCAGAGTCGAGACCCAGGATGGACCGCTCGTCGGGACCCAGGATGGACCGCTCGCCTGTATCGGTTGGGGACATCTCTACGCTGCTGATCCGCTTGAGATGGTTTCCTGTGGACGGGACTCTCACTGCTGTCTTGGAGCCACTATGGATTGAACTTTCACAGTATCATGTTAGACCCGCTCGACATCCATTGCTTTCGGTCCCCTAGAGGGGGGGGGGTTGCCCACATCTGAGGTCCTCTCCAAGGTTTCTCATAGTCAGCATTGTCACTGGCGTCCCACTGGATGTGAATTCTCCCTGCCCACTGGGTGTGAGTTTTCCTTGCCCTTTTGTGGGTTCTTCCGAGGATGTTGTAGTCGTAATGATTTGTGCAGTCCTTTGAGACATTTGTGATTTGGGGCTATATAAATAAACATTGATTGATTGATTGATAATCAAGGTTGCAGTTATTAATAACTGGTAGGAGGAAGGTTTGGATTGATTTAATGACTGGTTGGCTTGCACGTTCATGTTATCAGGCTTGAGAGAAGAAACGGTGGTCTTTGATTTTTTGGATTATTTTTAGGTCTTCAATTTGTTTTGACTATGCCATGTGAAGGTTTAAAATATAGTTAACTGGTGTGAGGAGCGATTAAATCGGTGTTGTGCTCCCACTGAGGAAGTATACCTCCGGCGTTAACTTTGTGAGTTATTTTTAGTCTTTATATGTTTCTATTAATGCAGACAATGTGGAGGTTCTCATCAATAACTGGCGGGAGGAGTGATCTGAGTAGGTTGATGACAAATCTATGTTGCGCTCATGCTTGAGCGAGTGAGCTGGGGGTTTTGACTTCGTGAATTCTTTCACTTCATTCTCATTATTTCTATTTAGCAAGGTAGCAGTTATCAATAATAACTGGTAGAAGGAGGGGTCGGATTGATTTCCAGACGTGCGAATGTTGCGCACATACATGTGCTCGTGGTTGAGAGGGCATTCAGTGATTTTTCCTTTTATTGATTATTTTGAGGTTTTCTACTCATTTGTACTATTCGAGGTGGGGGTTGGAATTATCGTTAATAACTGGTGTGAGGAGCAATCAAATTGCTTATATAAACAAGTGACCTCAGGCATTGACTTAGTGGATTAGTTTTCGTCTTTCTTTATTATTTTTAATAATGCAATCAAGGTAAAGGGTTGTCATTAATAACTGGCGGGAGGAAGACAATGGTCTTTATTTTTTTTTCAGTTTGTTTTTACTATGCAAGGTGGGGGTTATAATTATAGTTAATAACTGGTGTGATTAGCAATTGTGTTGTGCTCTCACTGACCAAGTGGGCATGGACTTTATGAATTATTTTGAGGCTTTCTATGTTTTTATTAATGCAAGCAATGTGGAGGTTATCGTAAATAACTGGTGGGAGGAGTGATCTGAGTATGTTGTTGACAAATCTATGTTGCGCTCACACATGCTCGTCATGCATGATCGAGTGAACTGTGTGGGCTTTGACTTTGTGGATTATTTTGTGTCATTTTGTTATTTTTATTATGTAAGGTGGCAGTTAGTAATAACTCGCGGGAAGAGTGATCTGAGTATGTTGATGACAAAAGCATGCGGCGCTCACATGCTCGTGCATGAACAAGTGAACTGTGTGGGCTTTGACTTTGTGGATTATTTTGTGTTATCTTATTTTATTATGCAAGGTGGCAGTTAGTAATAACTGGTGAGAGGAGTGATCTGAGTATGTCGATGACAAATCTATGTGCGGCGCTCACACATGCTCGTGCATGAGCGAGGGAACTGTGGGCTTTGACTTTGTTGATTATTTTGTGTCATTTTGTTGTTTTTATCATGCAAGGTGGCAGTTAGTAATAACTGGCGCGAGGAGTGATCTGAGTATGTCGATGACAAATGCATGCGGCGCTCACACATGCTTGTTGTGCATGATTGAGTGTAATGTGTGGGCTTTGACTTTGTGGATTATTTTGGGTCATTTCATTTTATTATGCTAGGTGGAAGTTAGTAATAACTGGTGAGAGGAGTGATCTGAGTATGTTGATGACAAATCTATGCGGCGCTCACACATGCTCGTGCATGAGCGAGGGAACTGTGGGCTTTGACTTTGTTGATTATTTTGTGTCATTTTGTTGTTTTTATCATGCAAGGTGGCAGTTAGTAATAACTGGCGGGAGGAGTGATCTGAGTTTGTCGATGACAAATTTATGCGGCGCTCACACCTGCTCGTTGGGCATGATTTAGTGAACTGTGTGGGCGTTTTAACTTTGTGGATTATTTTGGGTCATTTCATTATATTATGCAAGGGGAAAGTTAGTAATAACTAGAGGGAGGAGTGATCTGGGTATGTTGATGACAAATCTATGCGGCGCTCACACATGCTCGTGCATGAGCGAGGGAACTGTGGGCTTTGACTTTGTTGATTATTTTGGGTCATTATGTTGTTTTTAATCATGCAAGGTGGCAGTTAGTAATAACTGGCAAGAGGAGTGATCTGAGTATGTTGATGACAAATCTATGCGGCACTCACACATGCTCGTGCATGATCGAGGGAACTGTGGGCTATGACTTTGTGGATTATTTTGTGTCATTTTGTTATTTTCATCAAGCAAAGTGGCAGTTAGTAATTACTCGCGGGAAGAGTGATCTGAGTATGTTGATGACAAATCTATGCGGCACTCACACATGCTCGTGCATGAGCGAGTGAACTGTGTGGGCTTTGACTTTGTGGATTATTTTGGGTCATTTCATTATATTATGCAAGGTGGCAGTTAGAATTAACTGGCAAGAGGAGTGATCTGAGTATGTTGATGACAAATCTATGTGGCGCTCACACATACTCGTGCATGATCGAGTGAACTGTGTGGGCTTTGACTTTGTGGATTATTTTATGTCATTTTGTTATTTTTAACATGCAAGGTGGTAGTTAATAATAACTGGCGGGGAGAGTGATCTGAGTATGTTGATGACAAATCTATGCGGCGCTCACACATACTTGTGCATGATTGAGTGAAATGTGTGGGCTTTGACTTTGTGGGTTATTTTGGGTCATTTTGTTATTTTTATTATGCAAGGTGGCAGTTAGTATTAACTGGCAAGAGGATTGATCTGAGTATGTTGATGACAAATCTATGTTACGCTCACACATGCTTGTTATGCATGATTGAGTGAACTGTGTGGGCTTTGACTTTGTGGATTATTTTGTGTCATTTTATTTTATTATGCAAAGTGGCAGTTAGTAATAACTGGCGGGAAGAGTGATCCGAGTATGCTGATGACAGATCTATGCGGCACTCACACATGCTCGTGCATGATTGAGTGAACTGTATGGGCTTTGACTTTGTGGATTATTTTGTGTCATTTTGTTATTTTTATCATGTAAGGTGGCAGTTAGTAATACCTCGCGGGAGGAGTGATCTGGGTATGTTGATGACAAATCTATGCGGCACTCACACATGCTCGTGCATGAGCGAGGGAACTGTGGGCTTTGACTTTGTTGATTATTTTGGGTCATTTTGTTGTTTTTATCATGCAAGGTGGCAGTTAGTATTAACTGGCAAGAGGATTGATCTGAGTATGTTGATGACAAATCATTGTTACGCTCACACATGCTCGTTATGCATGATTGAGTGAACTGTGTGGGCTTTGACTTTGTGGGTTATTTTGGGTCATTTTGTTATTTCTATTATGCAAGGTGGCATTTAGTAATAACTGGCGGGAAGAGTGATATGCGTATGTTGATGACAAATCTATGCGGCGCTCACATATACTCGTGCATGATCGAGTGAACTGTGTGGGCTTTGACTTTGTGGATTATTTTGTGTCATTTTGTTATTTTTAACATGCAAGGTGGCAGTTAATAATAACTGCCGGGGAGAGTGATCTGAGTATGTTGATGACAAATCTATGCGGCGCTCACACATACTTTTGCATGATTGAGTGAACTGTGTGGGCTTTGACTTTGTGGGTTATTTTGGGTCATTTTGTTATTTTTATTATGCAAGGTGGCAGTTAATAATAACTGGTGGGTGTAGGGATCGAATTGATTTAATGACGTGTGAATGATGTGCTCACAAATGCTCTTGGGCTTGAGAGGGCGCTTTGTCGTCTTTATTTTTCGGATTGTTTTGAGGCTTTTTATTTTTGCTGTGTTAAAATGATAATAACTGGTGTGAGGAGCAATCACATTGATCGTATGACCCAGTAAATTGGGCTTAGACATTGTGGATTATTATTGTATCTTTCTACGTTTTTCTATGATGCAAGCAAGGTGGAGGCTATTGTTAATAACCGGTGGGCGGAACCATCAAATAAGTCTGTGGAGCTTGTGCATGAGCAACTGCACATTTAGTGTTTGACCAATTTTAAGCGATTTTTTTAATGATACAAAAGTGGCGTTTATCGCTAATAACTGGAGGCAGGAGCGATCTTGAAGAGAAGAATAAGTGGGCACTGATAGAGAAGTCGGGCTTCACGGTGGCAGAGGGGTTAGTGCGTCTGCCTCACAATACCCAATCCTGGGTTCAAATCCAGGCTCGGGATCTTTCTGTGTGGAGTTTGCATGTTCTCCCCGTGACTGCGTGGGTTCCCTCCGGGTACTCCGGCTTCCTCCCACCTCCAAAGACATGCACCTGGGGATAGGTTGATTGGCAACACTAAATTGGCCCTAGTGTGTGAATGTGAGTGTGAATGTTGTCTATCTGTGTTGGCCCTGCGATGAGGTGGCGACTTGTCCAGGGTGTACCCCGCCTTCCGCCCGATTGTAGCTGAGATAGGCGCCAGCGCCCCCCGCGACCCCGAAAGGGAATAAGCGGTAGAAAATGGATGGATGATAGAGAAGTCGATGCAGATCGGCGTTGGAATGCAGAGCACACAAAGCTTCCCACAGTGGAGGAGAAGACGTCAGTGACTCCTCGTCTTGTTTAGACAACTTTCCCCCTGACTGGCTGAGACGCTCGCACTGTTGCGGTCAGACTGCATCTTGTTTGCTCGGTTGGCTCCGTGAAAGATCTACGGCTCAGCGGGAGGCACATTAGATGAAGACGGATGTCTTCTTGACCAGTTTTTTCCCCCCCAAGAACGCAGAGTTGAAACACATTGTTGTTTCTTCAAATAACTCCCGACTGACGTACGTCGTACATCATTTTGCCTCCGCCGAGGCCGTCGCTTCTTAACGAGCTGTGAGCAGGAGCACGCGCACCTGGTGGATGGGCTGTTTCAAGGCCAGGCCCAAATATCTGCTGGAACAATACATATCCCAATATTTAGTGGTACAATACGTATTTAGTCATGCATATCTACTATGCTGCGGGTTTAGTCAAATACACACAATATGGTCATGTTTTTTATTTTTTATTGTTAAGAAAATATATAAAAAAATGTATATGGTAAATCTAGTTAAAATAAAGCATTGTTTATTTTATTTTTAAAAAAATCCATACAAATCTTTTTTTTTTTTTTAAATGAATGTGGTTGTATGGTTAAGGTTAGTTTTATTATTTTTTTTAAATAGAATTTTTTTTTTTTTGATGTGGTTAATATGGTTTTATAATCAATCAATCAATCAATGTTTACTTATATAGCCCTAAATCACTAGTGTCTCAATGGGCTGCACAAACCACTACGACATCCTCGGTAGGCCCACATAAGGGCAAGGAAAACTCACACCCAGTGGGACATCGGTGACAATGATGACTATGAGAACCTTGGAGAGGAGGAAAGCAATGGATGTCGAGCGGGTATAACATGATACTGTGAAAGTTCAATCCATAATGGATCCAACACAGTCGCGAGAGTCCAGTCCAAAGCGGATCCAACACAGCAGCGAGAGTCCCGTTCTCAGCGGAGCCAGCAGGAAACCATCCCAAGAGGAGGCTGATCAGCAGCGCAGAGATGTCCCCAGCCGATACACAGGCGAGCAGTACATGGCCACCGGATCGGACCGGACTCCCTCCACAAAGGAGAGTGGGACATAGAAGAAAAAGAAAAGAAACGGCAGATCAACTGGTCTAAAAAGGGAGTCTATTTAAAGGCTAGAGTATACAAATGAGTTTTAAGGTGAGACTTAAATGCTTCTACTGAGGTAGCATCTCGAACTGTTACCGGGAGGGCATTCCAGAGTACTGGAGCCCGAACGGAAAATGCTCTATAGCCCGCAGACTTTTTTTGGGCTTTGGGGATCACTAATAAGCCGGAGTCTTTTGAATGCAGATTTCTTGCCTGGACATATGGTGCAATACAATCGGCAAGATAGGATGGAGCTAGACCGTGTAGTATTTTATACGTAAGTAGTAAAACCTTAAAGTCACATCTTAAGTGCACAGGAAGCCAGTGCAGGTGAGCCAGTACAGGTATATATGTATGTATATATGTATATAAAGGTATATACAGTACAGGCGTAATGTGATCAAACTTTCTTGTTCTTGTCAAAAGTCTAGCAGCCGCATTTTGTACCAACTGTAATCTTTTAATGCTAGACATGGGGAGACCCGAAAATAATACGTTACAGTAATCAAGGCGAGACGTAACAAACGCATGGATAATGATCTCAGCGTCTTTAGTGGACAGAATGGAGCGAATTTTAGCGATATTACGGAGATGAAAGAAGGCCGTTTTAGTAACGCTTTTAATGTCTTTAACGCTTTAATAATATGGTCATGTTTTTTATTTTTTATTGTTAAGAAAATATATAAAAAAATGTACATGGTAAATATAGTTAAAATAAAGCATTATTTATTTTATTTAAAAAAAAAATCAATACAAATATATATATATATATTTAAATGAATGTGGTTGTATGGTTAAGGTTAGTTTTATTATTTTTTTAAATAGAATTTTTTTTTTTTTTGATGTGGTTAATATGGTTTTATAATAAAGGGGTTGTTGTCTTTTCATAAATGGTTATTTTGTAAAGGGGTTGTTTTTGTACTAATAAAATAGAATTTTATTTTTGTAATATGGTGATATAGTAAAGGGGTACATTTTTTAAATTAATACCATTTTATAAAAATGTTTAAATGTGGTGAGAGTAAAGGGGTTGTTTTTTCATTGATACAATATTTTTTCCAAAAACGGTAAATGTGGTTTTAAAAAACGTTTTGTTTTTGTTTTTAATGTAACTTTAACTTATTTCATATGGCACATATGATTGTGTTTTTTTTTTTTTTTTTTTTTTTACAATTTTACATTTTTAAAGAAATATGGTTGTATTTAAAATCATTCTTTTTTTAATGTGGAAAATATGGTGATATAGTAAAGGGGTGGATTTTTTATCTAATAAAATGTATTTTTTTAATATGGTGAAAATAAAGGGGTTGTTTTTTCATTGATACAATATTTTTTCCAAAAACGTAAATTTGGTTTTAAAAGACGTTTTGTTTTTGTTTTTAATGTAACTTTAACTTATTTCATATGGCACATATGATTGTGTTTTTTTTTTTTTTATTTTTTTTTTACTATTTTACATTTTTAAAGAAATATGGTTGTATTTAAAATCATTCTTTTTTTAATGTGGAAAATATGGTGATATAGTAAAGGGGTGGATTTTTTATCTAATAAAATGTATTTTTTTTAATATGGTGAGAGTAAAGGGGTTGTTTTTTCATTGATACAATATTTTTTCCAAAAACTGTAAATGTGGTTTTGAAAAACGTTTTTTTTTTGTTTGAAATGTAACTTTAACTTATTTCATATGGTACATATGATTGTGTTTTTTTTTTTGTTGTTTCTTTTTTACTATTTTACATTTTTAAAGAAATATGGTTCTATTTAAAATCATTCTTTTTTTAATGTGGAAAATATGGTGATATAGTAAAGGGGTGGATTTTTTTATCTAATAAAATGTATTTTTTTTTAATATGGTGAGAGTAAAGGGGTTGTTTTTTTTCATTGATACAATCTTTTAAAAAAAAAAAAGGTAAATATGGTTCTAGAAAACTTTTTTTTTTTTTTATTATATACACCCCGCGACCCCAAAAAGGGACAAGCGGTAGAGAGTGGATGGATGCATGGATATATATCCATCCATCCATTTTCTACCGCTTATTCCCTTTCGGGGTCGCGTGGGGCGCTGGTGCCTATCTCAGCTACAATCGGATGGAAGGCATTGTACACCCTGGACAAGTCGCCACCTTATCACAGGGCCAACACACACACATATATATATATATATATATATATATATATATGTGTATGTGTGTAATTATTATTATGATATTTTATATATTTTTTTAAATATGATACATGTGGTTGTATGGTAAAGGGTTTGTTTTTATTAAACATCATTTTTAATAGGGTAAATATGGGTAAATGGTAAAGGGGCCCTGACTAACCTTATTTCTCATATTAACCTACCCGGTAACAACAAAAATTCCAAGAAAGCATGTTATAACAAGTAAAAATTATTTTGTGGTCAAGTTGACATTTAGATTTTCAATACATTTGTATTTTTCGGAATATTAAAAACACATGAACCAATAAATGAACTAAAACATGATATGATGACATATGCATAGGCAAATACAGCATTTTAGCATATTTGTGTCAAATACATTAACAATCAAAAGTGTAAAGACACATTCTTATCGGATAAAAATTGCAATGCATTTTAAACATGTATACAAATGTTTTATGTATTTATTTGACCTATTTCTGAATTATAAAATGATTGACATTTTTTATCATATTGTTATTTTGTCATATATGCTGTACCAGTCAAAAGTTTGTAGACACCTAAAAAAAGTGACTTTAAACTTTTGGTTTGTATACTTTACCTATCGTTTCTAAAAATATGTTTTGTAATAAAATAATAAGCTGACCCCTCTCTGTCAGTTTACTTGGCCTACCACTTGGTGGCTGAATTGATGTTGTTCCCAAACTTTTCACTTTTCTTTTAATAAAGTTGACTTTGGAATATTTAGGAACAAGGAAATTTCACTACTGGGTTTGTTGCACAGGTGGCATCCTATGACAGTTCCACGCTGGAAATCACTGAGAGCGGCCCATTCTTTCACAAATGTTTGTAGAAACAGTCTCCATGCGATATATGTATGTATGTATGTATGTATGTATATATATATATATATATATGTATGTGTATATATATGTATGTGTATGTGTGTATATATATATATATATATATATGTGTATGTGTATATGTATATATATATATGTGTGTATGTGTATATGTGTATATATATATGTATATATATATATATATATATATATATATATATATATATATATATATATATATATATATATATATATATATATATATATATATATATATATATATATATATATATATATATATATATATGTCTTGATTGGATTATCCGGAGAATAGTGCTCGATACCGTGGTAGAGCGCAATATGTAGGTGTGGGAAAAAATCACAAGACTACTTCATCTCTACAGATCTGTTTCATGAGGGGTTCCCTCAATCATCAGGAGATGATTGATGATTGAGGGAACCCCTCATGAAACAGATCTGTAGAGATGAAGTAGTCTTGTGATTTTTTCCCACACCTACATATATATATATATATATATATATCTGTGTTGGCCCTGCGATGAGGTGGCGACTTGTCCAGGGTGTACACTGCCTTCTGCCCGATTGTAGCTGAGATAGGCGCCAGCGCCCCCCGCGACCCCGAAAGGGAATAAGCGGTAGGAAATGGATGGATGGATGGATGGATTTAATAATAAATATTTTATTGTATCCCTTCTAAACATGTATTCATCAAAATAAAAATTAGAGCAATGTTATTTTTAAAGCTATATCAAATGTAATCTTGAAAAATCGTCATACATTTATATTTAATATATAATTCATATCATGAGAAGTGTTTTTTTTATGAATTTATTTCAGGCGTTTACCATTTTTTCCCCTCTTTTACTTACCTTGACGTCATAACTGCGTCTCCTGCGATGTAATTACAGGATCATCGCACAAATTGCTGTCATCGTTGGCAAAATATTAGCGTATCGTATCGTGTCCAATTCTCTGTCAAAAGTCCCGACCTCCGTGGTGTGTGTGTGTGTGTGTGTGTGTGTGTGTGTGTGTGTGTGTGTCCTGTGTGATGAGACAATTCTCATAAGTGTCTTAGGGGTCACCACAAGGTCACTCAACAAGTTATTTCCCGACATAACAAAGTGTGAAAGTGGTTTTGCATGCTGAGTCCAATCATCACCTGGAGCTGCGATGCTTCTTCCAAAAAAAATGTTTTTCCCCCCCTCCGCTTTGCTACTTTCCTCGCCCGTGGCGCCTCTCTCCCACTCGGCGATGTGGAGAATCTATTTTTATTCCTGATTGGCGCTGACGTGTTAAGCGTTTGGAAACCTGCGCTCCCGAGGAGAGAGGATCCAGTTGCTACCCAAACAGTGGGGCTAATTACGCCACTTACGCTGCTTCAATGATGTTGGCGACAATCTCCAGACACTTTGTGGGATGTTTTACAAGAAGGGTTCCCACTTAAAGCACCGCTCAACACAAAGCTGGCCAAAGGGCAGCCATTTTTGCCCAATAGCTAGTTTTTTTTTAATTGGCCCTCGAGATGTTTTTAAAATCGAATAAATCCATCATTAAGATGGCGCCAATTTATCATTGCAACTTTGTCAAGTGCCCGCACGTTTTGGCCTACAGCGCCACCTTCGCCGAAGCCATGAATTGATTAACGTGGACCCCGACTTAAACAAGTTGAAAAACTTATTCGGGTGTTACCATTTAGTGGTCAGTTGTACGGAATATGTACTGTACTGTGCAATCTACTAATAAAAGTATCAATCAATCAATCAATCAATTTTTCTCTATAAGCGAATGTCATAACAAGACTTATGTTTGTGTAGACCAGGGGTGTCAAACTCAAACACAGAGTGGGCCAACATTTTAAACGGTATAGCTCGGTTGGTAGAGCGGCCGTGCCAGCAACTTGAAGGTTGCAGGTTCGATTCCCGCTTCCGCCATCCTAGTCACTGCCGTTGTGTCCTTGGGCAAGACACTTTACCCACCTGCTCCCAGTGCCACCCACACTGGTTTAAATGTAACTTAGATATTGGGTTTCACTATGTAAAGCGCTTTGAGTCACTAGAGAAAAGCGCTATATAAATGTAATTCACTTCACTTCAACTAAGCCGCGGGCCAAGGTTGAACAAAATAACCTTTTAATAGGGACCCAAACAGGTTTTGCATTAAATATTGAACAAGCAAGGCTTATATAACTTTAGTGACATGGTTCAAATAATAATAACAATAATAATTTAAAAACATATCAATGGCATATCAAATACAATTTAAATTAAAATGTTATGCCTTATTTTCTATTTGAAATCTTCTGAGGTAAATATCACATTTTTTCCACAGGCTAATAATACATTTGGAAATAAAATAACAATAATGAATGAACCAAACATTCAAGCTTTGAAGTAGCAAGAGAAAATGCATGAATAAAACGTTGATTATTGGTCGGTTTGCTGAAAGTTTCCCGGAAGAGTTAGTGCTGCAAGGGATCCTGGGTATTTGTTCTGTTGTGTTACGGCGCGGATGTTCTCCCGAAATGTGTTTGTCATTCTTGTTTGGTGTGGGTTCACAGTGTGGTGCATATTTGGGGACGGCGTGGCGCAGTTGGAGAGTGGCCGTGCGCAACCCGAGGGTCACTGGTTCAAATCCCACCTAGAACCCACCTCGTCACGTCCGTTGTGTCCTGAGCAAGACACTTCACCCTTGCTCCTGATGGGTGCTGGTTGGCGCCTTGCATGGCAGCTCCCTCCATCAGTGTGTGAATGTGTGTGTGAATGGGTAAATGTGGAAGTAGTGTCAAAGCGCTTTGAGTACCTTGAAGGTAGAAAAGCGCTATACAAGTACAACCCATTTGTAAAAGTGCTAAAGTTGTTTATACGGCCACCCTCAGTGTGACCTGTATGACTGTTGACCAAGTATGCCGTCCATTCACTTGTGCGCCGTGCGTGCGTGCGTGCGTGCGTCGTGTGTGTGTGCGTGCGTGTGTGTGTGTGTGTGTGTGTGTGTGTGTGTGTGTGTGTGTGTGTGTGTGTGTGTGTGTGTGTGTGTGTGTGTGTGTAAAAGCCACAAATATTATGTGACACGCTGTTAGTATGGAGGAAAAGCGGACGTGACGACAGGTGTACAGAACGCTAAAGGCAGTGCCTTAAATGCACGCCCCCAATATAGTTGTCCAGGTGGAAATCGGTAGAAATTTGGGAGAATGGTTGCCCCGAGAGATTTTCGGCAGGGGCACTGAACTTCGGGAGTCTACCGGGAAAATTAGGAGGGTTGGCAAGTATGAGTATTAGCGGTGAATGCGGTGTTAAAGCGGCACCGACGCTGTATAACACCGGCGGGGCAGCTCTAATGCTAAATTGATATTACCTCAAGGGCCAAATTAAATTACACGGCGGGCCAAATTAAATTAGACATATTTGGCCCGCGGGCCAGAGTTTGACACCCATGATCTACACCATGGGTGTCAAACTCTGGCCCGCGGGCCAAATATGTCTAATTTAATTTGGCCCTTGAGGCAATATCAAATTAACATTACAGCTGGCCCGCCGTTATTGTACAGCAGCGGTGCCGCTTTAACACCGCAATTTCTCACACTTGCCAACCCTCCCGAAGTTCAGTGCCCCTCCCGAAAATCTCCCGGGGAAAGCCTTGAATGAATGATGAATGTTTATTTATATAGCCCCAAATCACAAATGTCTCAAAGGACTGCACAAATCATTACGACTACGACATCCTCGGAAGAACCCACAAAAGGGCAAGGAAAACTCACACCCAGTGGGCAGGGAGAATTCACATTCAGTGGGACGCCAGTGACAATGCTGACTATGAGAAACCTTGGAGAGGACCTCAGATATGGGCAACCCCCCCCCTCTAGGGGACCGAAAGCAATGGATGTCGAGCGGGTCTAACATGATACTGTGAAAGTTCAATCCATAGTGGCTCCAAGACAGCAGTGAGAGTCCCGTCCACAGGAAACCATCTCAAGCGGATCAGCAGCGTAGAGATGTCCCCAACCGATACAGGCGAGCGGTCCATCCTGGGTCCCGACGAGCGGTCCATCCTGGGTCTCGACTCTGGACAGTCAGTACTTCATCCATGGTCATCGGACCGGACCCCCTCCACAAGGGAGGGGGGGAAATAGGAGAAAGAAAAGAAGCGGCAGATCAACTGGTCTAAAAAGGAAGTCTATTTAAAGGCTAGAGTATACAGATGAGTTTTAAGATGAGACTTAAATGCTTCTACTGAGGTGGCATCTCGAACTGTTACCGGGAGGGCATTCCAGAGTACTGGAGCCCGAACGGAAAACGCTCTATAGCCCGCAGACTTGTCCTGATTTCCACCCGGACAACAATATTGAGGGCGTGCCTTAAAGACACTGCCTTTGGCATTCTCTACAACTTGTCGTCACGTCCACATTTCCTCCATACAAACAGCGTGCAGGCCCACTCGCATAATATATGCGGCTATTACACACACATAAGTGAATGCAAGGCATACTTGGTCAACAACCATCCAGGTCACACTGAAGGTGGCCGTATAAACAACGTTAACACTGTTACAAATATGCGCCACACTGTGGACTCACACCAAACAAGAATGACAAACCCATTTCGGGAGAACATCTGCACTGTAATCGATTTTTTTCGGTTCGATTCTTGATTCAAAAACGATATTTTTCCGATTCAAAAACGATTCTGTATTCATTCAATACATAGGATTTCAGAAGATCTACCCCAGTCTGCTGACATGCTAGCAGAGTAGTAGATTTAAAAAAAAAAAAAAAGCTTTTATAATTGTAAAGGACAATGTTTGATCAACTGATTGCAATAATGTAAATTTGTTTGAACTATTAAACGAACCAAAAATATGACTTATTTTATCTTTGTGAAAACATTGGACACAGTGTGTTGTCAAGCTTATGAGATGCCATGCAAGTGTAAGCCACTGTGACACTATTGTTCTTTTTTAAATGTTTTATAAATGTCTAATGATAATGTCAATGAGGGATTTTTAATCACTGCTATGCTGAAATTATAACTAATATTGATACTGTTGTTGATAATATTCATTTTTGTTTCACTACTTTTGGTTTGTTCTGTGTCGTGTTTGTGTCTCCTCTCAATTGCTCTGTTTATTGCAGTTCTGGGTCAGGTTTGGTTTTGGAATTGGATTGCATTGTTATGGTATTGCTGTGTATTGTTTTGTTGGATTGATTAAAAAAATTAAAAAGTAGATTTTTTAAAAATGAGAATCGATTCCGAATCGCACAACGTAAACGATTCAATTTGTATTTGAATCGATTTTTCCCCACACCCCTAATATATACATATGTGTGTCTCCATCCATCCATTTTCTACCGCTTATTCCCTTTGGGGTCGCAGGGGGCGCTGGTGCTTATCTCAGCTACAATCAGGCGGAAGGCGGGGTGTATAAATATATATATATATATACAGTGGGGCAAAAAAGTATTTAGTCAGCCACCGATTGTGCAAGTTCTCCCACTTAAAATGATGACAGAGGTCTGTAATTTTCATCATAGGTACACTTCAACTGTGAGAGACAGAATGTGAAAATCCAGGGATTCACATTGTAGGAATTTTAACCAATTTATTTATAATTTATGGTGGAAAATAAGTATTTTGTCAGCCATTCAAAGCTCTCTCTGATGGAAGGAGGTTTTGGCTCAAAATCTCACGATACATGGCCCCATTCATTCTTTCCTTAACACGGATCAATCGTCCTGTCCCCTTAGCAGAAAAACAGCCCCAAAGCATGATGTTTCCACCCCCATGCTTCACAGTAGGTATGGTGTTCTTGGGATGCAACTCAGAATTTTTCTTCCTCCAAACATGACAAGTTTATACCAAAAAGTTCTATTTTGGTTTCATCTGACCACATGACATTCTCCCAATCCTCTGCTGTATCATCCATGTATCCATTTAGGTACAAACTCAACTCATCGTGTTTGGAGGAAGAAGAATACTGAGTTGCACCCCAAGAACACCAAACCTACTGTGAAGCATGGGGGTGGAAACATCATGCTTTGGGGCTGTTTTTCTGCTAAGGGGACAGGACGATTGATCCGTGTTAAGGAAAGAATGAATGGGGCCATGTATCGTGAGATTTTGAGCCAAAGCCTCCTTCCATCAGTGAGAGCTTTGAATGGTTGAGCAAATACTTATTTTCCACCATAAATTATAGATAAATTCGTAAAAATTCCTACAATGTGAATTCCTGGATTTTTCTTTCACATTCTGTCCCTCACAGTTGAAGTGTACCTATGATGAAAATTACAGACCTCTGTCATCATTTTAAGTGGCAGAACTTGCACAATCGGTGGCTGACTAAATACTCTTTTGCCCCACCGTATATATATATCAGTGACGTGCGGTGAGTTTCATGGCTGGTGAGGCACTGACTTCATCACAGTCATATTTACAGACGTATGAACTCTAAAGAGTATCTTATTCACCATTTGATTGGCAGCAGTTAACGGGTTATGTTTAAAACTGTAACGCACAAAAAAACACATTTAATTAAAAAAAACGTTATGGTCTTATCTTTACTTATAAATGGAGTCAATGCGCCGCTCCTTTTCAACAAAAACATTGATAACTTATTTTTAGAAGTTTCCCCTATCTTTCTTCAGTTTTAAAAGTCTCTCTGTCTTGATGGAGATCACTGTCTGAAGCAAACCTTTTAGCTCCGGCGTTGGTCTTCCTTTAATTATTACCTCCGGCTTTGATTGAAAGTCCAGTTTAGAAAACTGTTTTATTTTAGATACGGTATGTTACAGTATGTGCTCCAATCACTCTCTCACAAAAAAATAGGAGTTGTAGAAAGTATTAGAAATTCAAGGCAGCCCTTAAGTTCTTCACAAGTATATAGTGACAAGATGTGGCGCATTATGTAGACTAAAATACCACAACGTAGACCACGGACTGTTGAACAACTTAAGCTTGTATATACGGCGGATACTGCCCTCCAAAATAGTTTCTCTCGTCAACTGGAGGCGTGTCTTAATGAAATTAAACAATGGATGTCCGCTAACTTTTTGCAACTCAACGCCAAAAAAACGGAAATGCTGATTATCGGTCCTGCTAGACACCGAACTCTATTTAATAATACAACTCTAACATTTGACAACCAAACAATTAAACAAGGCGACACGGTAAAGAATCTGGGTATTATCTTAGACCCAACTCTCTCCTTTGAGGCACACATTAAAAGCGTTACTAAAACGGCCTTCTTTCATCTCCGTAACATCGCTAAAATTCGCTCCATTCTGTCCACTAAAGACGCCGAGATCATTATCCATGCGTTTGTTACGTCTCGCCTCGACTACTGTAACGTATTATTTTCGGGTCTCCCCATGTCTAGCATTAAAAGATTACAGTTGGTACAAAATGCGGCTGCTAGACTTTTGACAAGAACAAGAAAGTTTGATCACATTACGCCTGTACTGTATATACCTTTATATACATATATACATACATATATACCTGTACTGGCTCACCTGCACTGGCTTCCTGTGCACTTAAGATGTGACTTTAAGGTTTTACTACTTACGTATAAAATACTACACGGTCTAGCTCCATCTTATCTTGCCGATTGTATTGTACCATATGTCCTGGCAAGAAATCTGCGTTCAAAGGACTCCGGCTTATTAGTGATTCCCAAAGCCCAAAAAAAGTCTGCGGGCTATAGAGCATTTTCCGTTCGGGCTCCAGTACTCTGGAATGCCCTCCCGGTAACAGTTCGCGATGCCACCTCAGTAGAAGCATTTAAGTCTCACCTTAAAACTCATTTGTATACTCTAGCCTTTAAATAGACCTCCTTTTTAGACCAGTTGATCTGCCATTTCTTTTCTTTTTCTTCTATGTCCCACTCTCCCGTGTGGAGGGAGTCCGGTCCGATCCGGTGGCCATGTACTGCTTGCCTGTGTATCGGCTGGGGACATCTCTGCGCTGCTGGTCCGCCTACGCTTGGGATGGTTTCCTGCTGGCTCCGCTGTGAACGGGACTCTCGCTGCTGTGTCTTGGATCCTCTTTGGACTGGACTCTCGCGACTGTGTTGTATCCATTGTGGATTGAACTTTCACAGTATCATGTTAGACCCGCTCGACATCCATTGCTTTCCTCCTCTCTAAGGTTCTCATAGTCATCATTGTCACCGACGTCCCACTGGGTGTGAGTTTTCCTTGCCCTTATGTGGGCCTACCGAGGATGTCGTGGTGGTTTGTGCAGCCCTTTGAGACACTAGTGATTTAGGGCTATATAAGTAAACATTGATTGATTGATTGATTGAAGCTGTACATCAAGCAAGAATGGGAAATAATTCCACTTGAAAAGCTTCGAAAATTGGTCTACTCAGTTCCCAAACGTTTACTGAATGTTGTTAAAAGGAAAGGCCATGTAACACAGTGGTAAACATGCCCCTGTGCCAACTTTTTTGCAATGTGTTGCTGCCATTAAATTCTAAGTTAATGAATATTTGCACAAAAAAAATGACGTTTCTCAGTTCGAACAATAAATATCTTGTCTTTGTAATGCATTCAATTGAATATAAGTTGAAAAGGATTTGCAAATTATTGTATTCTGTTTTTATTTACGAATTACACAACGTGCTAACTTCACAAGTTATTGGTTTTGTAATTAGTTATATAATATTTTTGCCTTATTGTTTTTTGTAATTAGTTGTAATTACCTAAAACAGTACCAGAAGTTGACAATGCTATTTGCTTATATCGCTATGTAGCGTTTACTTTTAAGGCTGTATGGTATGAAATGAATAACAAAATCAATATCCGTTTTTTTTTTTGTTGAAATCCTGCAATGTTTTAAGTCAAGGTTAGAAGGAACATGTAAAACATTGATAAAAAATATATATATATTCCAGTTGTTCCTCTTGATACGAGCTCTATCCTGGCTAATTGTTATGCTTCAGATTGCAAGCAAAAAATGTGGGTTCCGAGCCTCCGTATTTTTGTATGCCATGTCAGAGTGAAGCCCGTAAGATTTTGACTGAAACATCTGGTCTTAATCGCTAGCACTAGCTTCCAGCTAAAGGTCGACCATTACTTAGTTCTTACAAGCGTGGGAACAAAGAGCGGGAGTGTGAAGGACAGTGCTGAGAAGAAGAAGTGGATGATATCCATTGAATATGAACATGAAACAGAATGAGTCGATAATGCCAGCCCAGGGCGTTAAAATAATGTGTAAACATTTATCCATGAAAATAAGGAGAAGCTGCTGATTGTGTGTCTCAAAAGTGACAGTAGAAGTCCACTCTTCAAAACATATGGTGTACAATATTCTTAAAATATTTTTCGGACTATAAGTCACAGTTTTTTTCATAGTTTGGCCGGGTGTGCGACTTATACTCAGGAACGACTTATGTGTGAAATTATTAACACATTACCGTAAAATATCAAAAAATATCATTTAGCTCATTTACGTAAGAGACTAACTAGACGTATAAGATTTCATGGGATTAAGCGATTAAGAGTGACAGATTGTTTGGTAAATGTATAGCATATTTTATATGTTATAATTATTAAAATAACTCTTACCATAATATGTTACGTTAACATACCAGGCACCTTCTCAGTTGGTTATTTATGCGCCATATAACATACACTTATTCAGCCTGTTGTTCACTATTCTTTATTTATTTTGAATTGCCTTTCAAATGTCTATTCTTGGTCTTGGGTTTTATCAAATAAATTTCCCCAAAAAATGTGACTTATACTGTTATGATCCGATGCCCGGATCATACCATATTGTAGCTTTGTCCCTTTTTGTATCACATTCTGGTTGTTTGAGTTCCTTATTTCCCGTTTTGCTCTGTCACCATGGTTTCTTACTAGTTCCACCTGCGACCCGCTGTTGACGCACACCTGTTTTGTTGATCACGTCCTTATTTAAGCCAACCCTTTTTGTTCATTCTTCCTCGGATCCTAATTTGCTTTCACGCAACAAGTGACGACTGCTTGCTATGTTCTTACTCGCTAGCTTTCGTGCTACGCCTTATTTATCCCTAGCTCTCATGCTAGTTGTTTTTGTTTACCCTTTTTGTGCCTTTGTGCCAAGTGTAAGTGTTTCTGTTTGTTTCCCTAGCTCCCATGCTAGTTGTTTTTGTTTTCCCTTTTTGTGCCTTTGTGCCAAGTGTAAGTGTTTCTGTTTGTTTCCCTAGCTCCCATGCTAGTTGTTTTTGTTTTCCCTTTTTGTGCCTTTGTGCCAAGTGTAAGTGTTTCTGTTTGTTTCCCTAGCTCCCATGCTAGTTGTTTTTGTTTTCCCTTGTTGTGCCTTTATGCCAAGTGTAAGTGTTTCCGTTTGTTTCCCTAGCTCCCATGCTAGTTGTTTTTGTTTTCCCTTTTTGTGCCTTTATGCCAAGTGTAAGTGTTTCCGTTTGTTTCCCTAGCTCCCATGCTAGTTGTTTTTGTTTTCCCTTCTTGTGCCTTTATGCCAAGTGTAAGTGTTTCTGTTTGTTTCCCTAGCTCCCATGCTAGTTGTTTTTGTTTTCCCTTTTTGTACCTTTATGCCAAGTGTAAGTGTTTCTGTTTGTTTCCCTAGCTCCCATGCTAGTTGTTTTTGTTTTCCCTTTTTGTGCCTTTATGCCAAGTGTAAGTGTTTCTGTTTGTTTCCCTAGCTCCCATGCTATTTTTTTTGTTTTCCCTTTTTGTGCCTTTATGCCAAGTGTAAATGTTTCTGTTTTTTTTTCCCTAGCTCCCATGCTAGTTGTTTTTGTTTTTCCTTTTTGTGCCTTTATGCCAAGTGTAAGTGTTTCTGTTTGTTTCCCTGGCTCCCATGCTAGCACCTTTTGTTTGCCTGTTCTGCCTAGCACCAGTGTTTTTGTTGTTAGCCTTTTATTAGCTAAATACATTTTTTTTTCTTACCATACGTTGTGTTCTTGCCCGATTGCATCTACGGAAGAACGAATCCGGCATCACTATGCCCAGCAAACGTCACATATACTCCGTTGCGACCTATATCTGTTTTTTTCATTCTTTATTATGCATTTTTGGCAGGTGCGACTTATACTCTGGAGCGACTTATACTCCGAAAAAAACGGTACTTCATAAAACTCCTGTGTTTTAGGCAACATTGCCCACCCCTATGGCACATGGGGCACTGCCCCTGTCAATGTGGGACATTATCCTCTATGATGACAGTCTCTATTAGTCTGTGGTCTGGGAGCGTAACCCCTGCAAATAGGGGAATGGATTGTCATGTAATTAAACACGTTCCGGCCCTGCCGACCCGCATTAATTAACACATTATCATCATCATCATCACCTCGCTTTACTTCATCTTCACTCGCCAATTACACGCCTGGTACTCCCCCAGCAGCTCGCTCTTAGTTTTTGATGTTTTTAATCTCACAGGAGTGCAACCCCGCCCACCCCCCGCTGGCAAAACGACTGTTGGCCTGCCACCCAAACCGCAAGTTTGCGTGTTTATGTTTAGCGTGTGAGTTAGAGAGGATGAAGATGACGATGATGATGATGATGTTGTGTCTCTAAATGCTCTCAGCTGTGGGAGTGCTCCCACGTTCTGCAGAAACATGCAAACAACGGCCTTTGTTTTGACGTACGTCTAAAGAAACCAAAAATGAAAAATAAAAAAATCTTCTTCTGGGCTATAATTGGATACAGTACGCAGACATTAAGATTTAACGTTGGGTCATTAGCAACACGTGTTTCAGCTGTGTAGCCATTAAAACAAATGCAAGAGCGGAAGCAATGAGGCAGCAACACCACAATAAATCTGGCAACAAGGAGAGGATTAACATGCAGGGAGATAGACGGGTAAACAAAGAGCACCAGAAGTGCGATACAGGCACCTATTGATATTACTGTCAAAGTTATTGATTGTTGAACCCCAAGATGCAGAGAAGGAGGCAGGCATTGAATGGGAAAACATGGTTTTGATTTAAAATACTAGAACTAGAACAAACAAAGGGTACAAACAAAAAGCGCGCACATGGGCGGAATAACAAACCAAGGGTCTTTAGCATAGAAGCTAGCAAGAAAGAAAAAATGACCTAGCGTGGAAGCTAGCGGGGTAACAAACAGGAAAAACTGGAAATGTTAATGCTAACAGAAACAGCTTATCGCTACGACGACCAGGACAAAAATGTAGCACGAAAGGGTAGTAGCTGTAACAAAATCAATCAATCAATCATCCATCCATCCATCCATCATCTTCCGCTTATCCGAGGTTGGGTCGCGGGGGCAGCAGCCTAAGCAGGGAAGCCCAGACTTCCCTATCTCCAGCCACTTCGTCTAGCTCTTCCCGGGGGATCCCGAGGCGTTCCCAGGCCAGCCGGGAGACATAGTCTTCCCAACGTGTCCTGGGTCTTCCCCGTGGCCTCCTACCAGCCTATCAATCAATCAATGTTTATTTATATAGCCCCAAATCACAAATGTCTCAAAGGATTGCACAAATCATTACAACTACAACATCCTCGGAAGAACCCGAAAACGACACGACAAGGCCGACATGTGGCAACGAAAATACAAATGACAATACAATGATCCAGCAACTGACACAAGACAAAGCTGGTACTAATAGGAGCAGGCTGATTGGCAACGGGTGTGGCCAGGTGCCAATCAGCCGCATGCTGAGGAGGAACACAGCGCTCAGGGAACAAGACAGGAAGCTGACAAAATAAGAGCACTAGACAGGAACTAAGGACAGGAAATACTAAACACAGAGGAAACAGACAAATGCAGAGGAAAAAAACTAAAACATAGACAAACTGTCAGGGGTAAGCCTGACAATTACAGGGCTTCCCCTAGATAGCCACTATGGATGTGGTTGGAGCGTGGCTAGGGGCGTGGTCAATATGACATCACTGGAGATGACAAGTGAAACTTGTGAAAATTTTCTCTCCTTTTTTAATGATAAGGTTGCTTCTATTCGGGCAAATCTTTCTCGTTTTCCATTAAGTTTTAATGTGGCCACTCAGTGCTCGACTGTGTTCTGTCACTCTGAGCCTGTGTCCATGCCTGAACTTACAGGAATAGTCGGCAAGCTAAAACCCTTATGTTCCACAGACCCAGTCCCCCCTCGCTTTTTTAAAGAAATCTGGGACACTATTGATTCTTCCGTTAGGAACATTATCAACAGCAGCTTGATTTCTGGCTGTGTCCCCTCCTTTTGTAAAAGAGCTGTTGTTGAGCCTTTGATTAAAAAACCAGGTCTTGATCCGACAAGTTTGTCAAATTATCGGCCCATTTCCAAATTACCTTTTGTGTCAAAGATTTTGGAGAAATGTGTTCTGGCACAACTGCAGCCTTTTTTAGATGAAAATAGCACTTTAGATCAATTTTAGTCTGGATACAAAGCTTTGCACAGTACTGAATCTGCACTTTTAAAGGTTTTTAATGACTTGCTTTTAATGTCTGATTCTGGCAGCTCTGCCATTTTAGTGCTTTTAGATCTTACAGCTGCCTTTGACACAGTCCACCACACAATTCTTTTAGAGCGCCTGAGAGACTGTGTGGGTGTCAGGGGGACTGCGTTAGAGTGGTTCAGATCTTACCTGTCTGAGAGGTCCTTCTCTGTCAGGCTGGGGGACGCCACCTCCTCTTCTGCCCCGCTTTACTGTGGTGTCCCCCAGGGATCTATTTTAGGCCCCATCCTGTTCGCTCTTTATCTCCTCCCTCTTGGAGATATTTTTAAGAAACATGGAGTGTTTTATCACTTTTATGCAGATGACTGCCAAATTTATCAATCAATCATCAATCAATGTTTACTTATATAGCCCTAAATCACTAGTGTCTCAAAGGGCTGCACAAACCACCACGACATCCTCGGTAGGCCCACATAAGGGCAAGGAAAACTCACACCCAGTGGGACATCGGTGACAATGATGACTATGAGAACCTTAGAGAGGAGGAAAGCAATGGATGTCGAGCGGGTCTAACATGATACTGTGAAAGTTCAATCCACAATGGATACAACACAGTCGCGAGAGTCCAGTCCAAAGAGGATCCAAGACACAGCAGCGAGAGTCCCGTTCACAGCGGAGCCAGCAGGAAACCATCCCAAGCGTAGGCGGACCAGCAGCGCAGAGATGTCCCCAGCTGAGTGTTTTATCACTTTTATGCAGATGACTGCCAAATTTATCAATCAATCATCAATCAATGTTTACTTATATAGCCCTAAATCACTAGTGTCTCAAAGGGCTGCACAAACCACCACGACATCCTCGGTAGGCCCACATAAGGGCAAGGAAAACTCACACCCAGTGGGACATCGGTGACAATAATGACCCAGTGGGACGTCGGTGACAATGATGACCCAGTGGGAGGTCAGTGACAATGATGACTATGAGAACCTTAGAGAGGAGGAAAGCAATGGATGTCGAGCGGGTCTAACATGATACTGTGAAAGTTCAATCCACAATGGATCCAACACAGTCGCGAGAGTCCAGTCCAAAGAGGATCCAAGACACAGCAGCGAGAGTCCCGTTCACAGCGGAGCCAGCAGGAAACCATCCCAAGCGTAGGCGGACCAGCAGCGCAGAGATGTCCCCAGCCGATACACAGGCGAGCAGTACATGGCCACCGGATCGGACCGGACCCCCTCCACACGGGAGAGTGGGACATAGAAGAAAAAGAAAAGAAACGGCAGATCAACTGGTCTAAAAAGGGAGTCTATTTAAAGGCTAGAGTATACAAATGAGTTTTAAGGTGAGACTTAAATGCTTCTACTGAGGTATATGCCGATTTCAAAAAGCCACGGCCCCCTGACACCCCTTCTTAACTGTCTATGTGACGTCAAGGCTTGGTTAGCCCAGAATTTTTAAATAATGAATGAAGGAAAAACGGAAATTTTAGTTTTTGGTCCGGCCCTCACTGACTTGGGACCATTGCAAAATGATGTGCGTCCCAAAGTCACCAGCCTTGGCGTCACTATAGACAGCCATTTTAAACTAGACAAACAAGTCAATGGCGTTTTAAAATCGTGTTTTTATCACCTTCGTCTTTTAGTAAAGGTTAAACCGTTTTTATCGTTTAACCTTTTTGAACAAGTCGTGCATGCTTTTATTTCAAGCGGCCTGGACTACTGCAATGCACTTTATGCTGGCATTAGCCAAAAAGCTCTCTCCCGGTTGCAGTTAGTCCAGAACGCGGCAGCACGACTTTTAACAGGGGCCAGGAAACGCCAGCATATAACCCCAATTCTTCAGAGTTTGCACTGGCTCCCTGTTCATTTTAGAATTGATTTTAAAACATTGCTGTTTGTTTTTAAATCTTTACATGGACTGGCACCTCAATATATCTCGGACCTCATCCAAATTTACATCCCTGCGCGCACTGAGGTCCGAAAGCCAGCTCCAGCTCGTGGTGCCCAAGACCAGACTTAAGACCAGGGGAGACAGGGCCTTCTCTGTGGTCGGCCCTAAGCTCTGGAACACTCTGCCCCTCCATGTTCAAACTGCTTCCACAGTGGACTCTTTTAAGTCTGGTCTTAAGACCCACTTTTATTCTTTGGCTTTTAACACTACGTGAGTTGTGTGGTCCTCTGTTGTCCTCTGTGTTTTGTATACACTTTGATTTTTATTTTACTGTTTTAATTGATTTCACCCTTTAAAATAGTTTTTAATCATATTTGTTTTTATATTGTTTTTATTGGTTTTATTTTTATTCATTTTTTGTTTTATTCAGTCATTGGTGGAGCATAATATTGTTTTTAACACGGCTGTGCAGCACTTTGGAAACGTTATTGTTGTTTAAATGTGCTATATAAATAAAGTGGATTGGATTGGATTGGACGGCGTGGCGCAGTGGGAGAGTGGCCGTGCGCAACCCGAGCGTCCCTGGTTCAATTCCCACCTAGTACCAACCTCTTCACGTCCGTTGTGTCCTGAGCAAGACACTTCACCCTTGCTCCTGATGGGTGCTGGTTGGCGCCTTGCATGGCAGCTCCCTCCATCAGTGTGTGAATGTGTGTGTGAATGGGTAAATGTGGAAGTAGTGTCAAAGCGCTTTGAGTACCTTGAAGGTAGAAAAGCGCTATACAAGTACATTTATTTATTTATTTATATATAATATTGATTTGCACTGATGCATATCTTATCTTTAAAAAGGCTAAAAAAATGTTTTGTTTATTTAAAAACTAAGTGTATTATTAGTTATTAATAAAATAATATTCATATTGGGTAAAATGTCGGAGGTCGGCTCAAATGTATCATCATATATTGTATCGTATATCTATTTATATATTTTGTCAAATCTACAGATGTGTGTATATATATGTATATGCGTATGTTTATATATGTGTATTTATGTATATTTTTAATGTGTATATATGCCTGTGTATACATGTACAAACCCTGTTTCCATATGAGTTGGGAAATTGTGTTAGATGTAAATATAAACGGAATACAATGATTTGCAAACCATTTTCAACCCTCATTCAACTGAATGCACAACAAAGACAAGAAATGTGATGTTCAAACTCATAAACTTTATTTTTTTGCAAATAATTTTTAACTTAGAATTTCATGTCTCCAACATGTGCCAAAGTAGTTGGGAAAGGGCATGTTCACCACTGTTTTACATCACCTTTTCTTTTAACAACACTCAATAAACGTTTGGGAACTGAGGAAACTAATTGTTGAAGCTCTGAAAGTGGAATTATTTCCCATTCTTGTTTTATGTAGAGCTTCAGTCGTTCAATAGTCCGGGGTCTCTGCTCAGTGGGTTAGTGTCCGCTCGGAGATCGGTAGGTTGGGAGTTCATACCAAAGACTATTAAAAAAATGGGACCCATTACATCCCTGCTTGGCACTAAGCATCAAAGGTTGGAATTGGTGGTTGAATCCAAGGTCGGTAAGCACAAGCAGAATTTGTCTGTACATTAGGCGATTTTTGAGAAAATGAAAGTATTTTTAGTGTGCCTTACTGTACTAAAAAATATGGTACTATTTTGGGAAAGTAACGAGTAAGTGTATTTAGTTACTTTTTTAAAAGTAATTTTCCAAACACTGTACACAAGTATTCTATTTGAGGATGCAAACATCAGTTTGCTTTGGATATTTGAATTTCAACAATCGAAAATGCACACAACTGAAGCCAACTTTTGTTTATTCGACTTAAAGTTTAACAGGAGGCAGTTATGGAATTAGCGGCCATATTTGACCTCTCGGTTGCTGTTGGCGGGTGGGAACGTAAACACCGGGATTCCAAAGAGGGAACGCTCACACTTGACTTGATGACACTTCTGGCACTCTCGGGCTGACTAATCTCACTTTGCTTGTTTGAAAAGTCTGCCATCGGATGGACGAGGCGACAGGAGTGTGTTGGCGTGAGAAAGAGCAGACGCGCTCTGGAACACGCACTTTGGCTCCTAATGATCTCGGAAGAGGTTAAAGACATCAATGCGGGCTTTAAGTAACGTGAGGTCGACCTTAGACTTGAACCGCAACTGCTTCCTGTCTTGACTCATTAGGGCGCCCGCGCGGGGGTTCCCTCTCGCCGTGTGACGACGATGACTGAGGCGGTGAGAGCGTTCCCGTGGACATCACGTCTGGACTGTGTTAGGAATGTTCGCTTTCTAGCTGCTGCCAAACCGGTAGGAATGTCCGCTCGGAGTTTCCATCGGTGGATCCCGAAAAGAAGAACACAATTTCTTGTTGGGGGGGAAAAAAGTGTTTTTTCTGGAAATACAAATGACTTTTTTACTGTAATGCACAGAATAGATGTGCACTTTAAATTTGACTTTATGACACTCTCACCCTGGCGTGACGTTTCACATCATTAAGATGTGACTTTAAAGGGGAACATTGATTGATTGATTGATATATATATATATATATATATATATATATATATATATATATATATATATATATATATATATATATATATATATATATATATATATATAACAGCCCGGCCAAATTATTTTAACCCAATGCGGCCCCCAGGTCAAAAAGTTTGGGGACCCTGGGTTAGAGCGTCCGCCCTGCGATCGGTAGGTTGTGAGTTCAAACCCCAGTCGAGTCATACCAAAGACTAAAAATGGGACCCACTACCTCCCTGCTTGGCACTCAGAATCAAGGGTTGGAATTGGGGGTTAAATCACCAAAAATGATTCCTAGGCGCGGCCCACGCTGCTGCTCACTGCTCCCCTCACCTTGCAGGCGGTGATCAAGGGGATGGATCAAATGCAGGGGACAAATTTCACCACACCTGGTGTGTGTGTGTGTGTGTGACAATCATTGGTACTTTAACTTTAACTGAATGACTTTGGCTCCGGACTTCTGTTTGTTTGATATTAAAAAGTGCCCGTGCAAACCACAGCTGAGGGACATATCTTTTTTGGCGGCCCTTAGGGTTAAGAAACAGGAGCCTCCAGGCAGTTTGCTATGAATATGAATGTTTGTCTGCCATTTTACCATTCACATCATATCCCTGGATGTAAAATATGCATTATTAGGTCTTTTAATGGCTGCCATTTGTCTCTGAAGGAACATTGGCAAAGATCTGTTGTTCTTGCAAACCAAAGAGTCCTATTGTGGTCATTTCGTTGCTGATGAAAGTTTTATTTTACTACTGCGTACTTATTTTTTGTACTTCTCCCTCAGTCTCGTTGCCCACTTTTAAGCCTAAGTGCATTCTAGTTTGTGGACGGACATTGTTGGTTTGATGTTTTTTTAGGTGTTTTTTCTCAAGCGTCCATGTTTCGCCTTCTTCGTCATTTGCAACCGCAGACGTTTTTCCAGCCTGTCGCCGAGTGCCTTCGGAATGAGTCGTTTTTGGTTAGTTTTAATAAATACTCGCGGACAATGTGACCAGTTCTCCTCCCAATGCGTGTCGGTGCCCCCGTGTCACCCTGCACTATGTCAAATCTTCACCGGAGCTTAAAGACCCCGACCTGGACTCCGTCGCCGCGTCCCTTACTTCCTGTTCGCAGTCGGTCTGGCTTGCGGCGAAGGAGACAGAAGCCAGACGTCGGTCTAGTAGCTAACGTATTAACGCCCGGGACGAGGTCAGGTCAGGTGGCGTGAAAAAAAAAACATTTCATCCGTGTAGCGTGTTGGTCTTCAAGTCTGCAGTGTCATGATCCGTAGTCTGGATCATGTTTAGTTTAGTTATTTTCTGTTAGTTTGGACTCCCTTTGTTGTTTGTGTACCTTTTTGTGAGTCAGTTTGGTCACCATGGCAACACATTAATTTCACCTGCTGAGGGTTCCAGACGCACACCTGTTTTTGTTAATTACTTCCTTATTTAAGCCTGCCTTGTCCCGTCAGTCGGTCTTGGTCCCTTGTTTGCGGTATGCAACTGTTTCGTTGGTAATTCTAGATTTCTGTCACGTGGGGGTCGCATTTTAATGCGGGATCGTTCCTCCAACGCAAACATAGACACTCCGGACAACAACTAAAAGGTAAGAATGATTTAATAACAAAACACTGGTACAAAAACAGACGAAAAGAAACACGTGGCGAAAACACAGAAGCTAATGCTAACACTAGCACAGGATCAGGTAACAAGAAATCTAGAATTACCAACGAAACAGTTGCATACCGCAAACAAGGGACCAAGACCGACTGACGGGACAAGGCAGGCTTAAATAAGGAAGTAATTAACAAAAACAGGTGTGCGTCTGGAACCCTCAGCAGGTGAAATTAATGTGTTGCCATGGTGACCAAACTGACTCACAAAAAGGTACACAAACAACAAAGGGAGTCCAAACTAACAGAAAATAACTAAACTAAACATGATCCAGACTATGGATCATGACATGCAGAGGATCTCAATGAAGGTTCTAGTCCAAGGATCCATCTTATCCACTACATTGTCCATCAATGACAGAGTAAAAGCACAATCCGTAGAGGGGAGGCACATGTCCACACCGTGTGAACAAATATTTTCATTTAACTTCAAACTAAAGACCACCTTGCTGGAAGTCCGTTTCGGACCCAGTCCATCAATCTGGTCCTTTTAAGATCCATAAAACCGTTGAAAAAATATTGACTTTAACTTTTGTGAACTGTACAGGCAATGTGTTAAAGATCCCCTTTTTTTTACTGGCGTACTAAATCGGTTTGTCCTCATCCGATATTGATATCGGTTCAATACCAGCAAAAACAAGTGTTGGATTACATTGGATTGTGTCATGATCCGTGGTCCGGATCATTGTTTTTGTGCTATTTCTGTTACTTTGGACTCCCTTTGTTGTTTGTGCACCTTGTGAGTTAGTTTGGTCACCATGGTAACTTATTATTTTCACCTGCCGCGGGTTCCAGACGCACACCTGTTGTTGTTAATTACTTTCTTATTTAAGCCTGCCTTGTCCCGTCAGGCGGTCTTGGTCCCTTGTTTGCGGTATGCAACTGTTTCGTTGGCATTTACTAGATTTCTGTTACGCTTGTGTGGCATTGTAATGCCAGATTCGGTCCTCCGTGGATGCATCAGCAAGAACACAGCAAAAAGGTAAGAACTAAAGGATTTATGTTAAGTAACGTGTGGAGTTCCCCAGGGTTCGGTCCTTGGCCCTGCACTCTTCAGCATCTACATGCTGCCGCTAGGTGACATCATAAGCAAATACGGTGTTAGCTTTCACTGTTATGCTGATGACACCCAACTCTACATGCCCCTAAAGCTGACCAACACGCTGGATTGTAGTCAGCTGGAGGCGTGTCTTAATGAAATTAAACAATGGATGTCCGCTAACTTTTTGCAACTCAACGCCAAAAAAACGGAAATGCTGATTATCGGTCCTGCTAGACACCGAACTCTATTTAATAATACAACTCTAACATTTGACAACCAAACAATTAAACAAGGCGACACGGTAAAGAATCTGGGTATTATCTTCGACCCAACTCTCTCCTTTGAGGCACACATTAAAAGCGTTACTAAAACGGCCTTCTTTCATCTCCGTAATATCGCTAAAATTCGCTCCATTCTGTCCACTAAAGACGCTGAGATCATTATCCATGCGTTTGTTACGTCTCGCCTCGACTACTGTAACGTATTATTTTCGGGTCTCCCCATGTCTAGCATTAAAAGATTACAGTTGGTACAAAATGCGGCTGCTAGACTTTTGACAAGAACAAGAAAGTTTGATCACATTACGCCTGTACTGTATATACCTTTATATACATATATACATACATATATACCTATACTGGCTCACCTGCACTGGCTTCCTGTGCACTTAAGATGTGACTTTAAGGTTTTACTACTTACGTATAAAATACTACACGGTCTAGCTCCAGCCTATCTTGCCGATTGTATTGTACCATATGTCCCGGCAAGAAATCTGCGTTCAAAGGACTCCGGCTTATTAGTGATCCCCAAAGCCCAAAAAAAGTCTGCGGGCTGTAGAGCTTTTTCATTTCGGGCTCCAGTACTCTGGAATGCCCTCCCGATAACAGTTCGAGATGCTACCTCAGTAGAAGCATTTAAGTCTCACCTTAAAACTCATTTGTATACTCTAGCCTTTAAATAGACCTCCTTTTTAGACCAGTTGATCTGCCGTTTCTTTTCTTTTTCTTCTATGTCCCACTCTCCTTTGTGGAGGGAGTCCGGTCCGATCCGGTGGCCATGTACTGCTCGCCTGTGTATCGGCTTAGGACATCTCTGCGCTGCTGATCAGCCTCCGCTTGGGATGGTTTCCTGCTGGCTCCGCTGTGAACGGGACTCTCGCTGCTGTGTTGGATCCGCTTTGGACTGGACTCTCGCGACTGTGTTGGATCCATTATGGATTGATCTTTCACAGTATCATGTTCTCATATGTTCTCATAGTCATCAGTATCATCAGTATCACAGTATCACGTTCTCATAGTCATTATTGTCACCGATGTCCCACTGGGTGTGAGTTTTCCTTGCCCGAGGATGTCGTAGTGGTTTGTGCAGCCCTTTGAGACACTTGTGATTTAGGGCTATATAAGTAAACATTGATTGATTGATTGATTGATATTAAACAAAAGGAGCTTTGAACAAAAACACTTATAGAAATAGAAAAGGCAAATAAAAGCGCTAGCAATGAAAGCTAGGACAAACAAACCGAAGCACAAAGGCACACAAAAGGAAACACAAAACAACTAGCGTGAAAGCTAGGAATAAAATAAAGCTTAGCATGAGAGCTAGCGAAAACGAGAGTGAGAGACAAGTCGTAAACAGATGTATGTGAACAAACTAAGATCCCACAATCCGTGAACAGTAAACGCTGGCTTATAAACAGGTGGTGATTAGTAAAGACAGGTGTGCTGGAAAAGAGAGTAGCAGCTGAAACTAATGAGTGACCATGGAAACGAACGAAACAGGAACTAAGTATGTCAAACCGCAGAGTGATATAAAAATGTAACAAAAATAACAATATGGTGATGATCAGACCATCGGATCACGACAATTTCTTGTTACCTGATCCTGTGCTAGTGTTAGCATTAGCTTCCGTGCTTTCGCCACGCGTTTCTTTTGTTCTTTTCGTCTGTTTTTGTACCAGTGTTTTTGTTATTAAATCATTCTTACCTTTACGTTGTTGTCCGGAGTGTCTATGTTTGCTTTGGAGGAATGATCCCGCAGTAAAATGCGAGCCACGCGTGACAGGATTGCATCTAAAATGTCTGTTCACTTGTGCAAAGCTGGACAATTAAAGGCTCACTGGAATGAGATTTTCTTATTTGAACGGGGATAGCAGATCCATTCTATGTGTCATACTTGTTCATTTCGAGATATTGCCATATTTTTGCTGAAAGGATTTAGTAGAGAACATTGACGATAAAGTTCGCAACTTTTGGTCGCTAATGAAAAAAGCCTTGCCTTTACCGGAAGTAGCAGACGATGTGCGTGTGACGTCATGGGTTGTAGAGCTCCTCACATCCTCACATTGTTTATAATCATAGCCACCAGCAGCAAGAGCTATTCAGACCGAGAAAGCGACAATTTCCCCATTAATTTGAACGAGGATTAAAGATTCGTGGATGAGGAAGTTTAGAGTGAAGTCCGGCTTCCTCCCCCTGCCAAAGACATGCACCTGGGGATAGGTTGATTGGCAACACTAAATTGGCCCTAGTGTGTGAATGCGAGTGTGAATGTTGTCTGTCTATCCGTGTTGGCCCTGCGATGAGGTGGCGACTTGTCCAGGGTGTACGCCACTTTCCGCCCGAATGTAGCTGAAATAGGCTCCAGCGACCTCGAACGGAACAAGCGGTAGAAAATGGATGGATGGAAGTCGGTTACGACGACAAACTGCAGTCAGGTTGAGACCCTGATGAGGATGACGAGATTTGCAGATGAGTTTCCCTGAGATGGTTTCTCAGTTTATTCAGAAATTATTTGTTAATGCAAACCAATTGTTGCAACAGCTGTCCAGGTGGCTGGTCTCAGACGATCATGGAGGTGCACCTGCTGGATGTGGAGGTCCTGGGCTGGTGTGGTTACACATGGTCTGGGGTTGTGAGGCTGGTTGGATGTACTGCCAAATTCTCTGCTGTTTCATATGCATCTTGATATGCTACACCTGTGAGGTAGGATGGATTATCTTGGCAAATAATACATGTTAACTAACACAGATGTAGACAGATTTGTGAACAATATTTGAGAGAAATAGGTATTTTGTGTACACAGTAAAAATTTTAGATCTTTGAGTTCAACTTATTAAAAATTGGACCAACAACACAAGTGTTGCTTTTATATTTGTGTGATGTATGTATGTATGTATGTATGTATATATATATATATATATATATATATATATATTGTTAACAGTCACTCACATTACATATAATGACTTTCAAACATGTGTCACTAAGTTTGCACCTCCTTTCTGCTTATGCCATTCGTTTTTTCTAGAGTGACGTTTGCAAATGAATCGAGTCTTTTGAATGGCTCTTTTAAGTAAACAATGAGAATCGATTTCCAGGTGTGAACCATTCGTTCGGGAAACAGTCTTTTATGTAAATTAATATTTAGCGTCCGGCAACAGGACTCGAAAATAAGTTTAAGGAAACTTAGCAGAATTTGGATAATCATTTTTTCCCATTATAGACTATATATTTAGATTTAGACTTAGAGTTGGACAAACTTTAATGAGCCACAGGGGAAATTGTTCCACACAGTAGCTCAGGTACAATGATGGAAAGTGTAAGGATGGAAAGGACAATGCAGGTATTAACAGACTAAATATAGCAATGTAAAATAAAACATAAGTATGTAATATTTACATAATATATGTACAGTATATTATATATACAGATATATAATCATATATTATGTCTATCATAAATTCAGTATATAACAATTACCCATTTATAGTTTTACATACAAAAATGTAGAAATATTTGTAATTTTTATTTATTAATTTATTGTATTGATATTATTTTTTTTATTTTCATTTGGATTAACTTTTCAGGTTCATTATAGTAAAGGGTACTAGTTCAAGCGAACAAACACCAGGTATGGTAGTACAATTTTGTACTACCATACCATACTTTTTATATCCATCCATCCATCCATCCATCATCTTCCGCTTATCCGAGGTCGGGTCGCGGGGGCAGCAGCCTAAGCAGGGAAGCCCACACTTCCCTATCTCCAGCCACTTCGTCTAGCTCTTCCCGGGGGATCCCGAGGCGTTCCCAGGCCAGCCGGGAGACATAGTCTTCCCAACGTGTCCTGGGTCTTCCCCGTGGCCTCCTACCAGCTGGACGTGCCCTAAACACATCCCTAGGGAGGCGTTCGGGTGGCATCCTGACCAGATGCCCGAACCACCTCATCTGGCTCCTCTCCATGTGGAGGAGCAGCGGCTTTACTTTGAGTTCCTCCCGGATGGCAGAGCTTCTCACCCTATCTCTAAGGGAGAGACCCGCCACCCGGCGGAGGAAACTCATTTGGGCCGCTTGTACCCGTGATCTTATCCTTTCGGTCATGACCCAAAGCTCATGACCATAGGTGAGGATGGGAACGT
>NC_084612.1:3738866-3746366 GCF_033978795.1 Nerophis ophidion
CAAAGGGCAAAGGTCACGCACACACACATGTTATCAGAGCACGCTCAAGGGCGTCGTCTGCCATCGTCTCCTTCGCCGATGTCAGCGAGTTAATCGATCACCTCGCCGAGTCGTCACTCGGCACATTAGCACTCCTGTTACGACTTCCAGGATTTGGACATCAGGATGTCACGGCGATGATCCTCTGGGTGGCCCCGTGAAGGAGGAGGGCGGGGTTGGGGTCAAAGGGCAAAGGAAGAGTGACTTAAGTGTCTCTTAAGTCAAAGAATAACCCGACTTTCTGAACATGCTCACCTCACTGCCGGGGGCTTAATTTCTTCTCATGCGATTTCGGTCGTCTTGGCAACATCATTCTCATTTGTTACAAGCTAACCTATCAATCAATCAATCAATGTTTATTTATATAGCCCCAAATCACAAATGTCTCAAAGGACTGCACAAATCATTACGACTACAACATCCTCGGAAGAACCCACAAAAGGGCAAGGAAAACTCACACCCAGTGGGCAGGGAGAATTCACATCCAGTGGGACGCCAGTGACAATGCTGACTATGAGAAACCTTGGAGAGGACCTCAGATGTGGGCAACCCCCCCCTCTAGGGGACCGAAAGCAATGGATGTCGAGCGGGTCTAACATGATACTGTGAAAGTTCAATTCATAGTGGCTCCAAGACAGCAGTGAGAGTCCCGTCCACAGGAAACCATCTCAAGCGGATCAGCAGCATAGAGATGTCCCCAACCGATACAGGCGAGCGGTCCATCCTGGGTCCCGACGAGCGGTCCATCCTGGGTCTCGACTCTGGACAGTCAGTACTTCATCCATGGTCATCGGACCGGACCCCCTCCACAAGGGAGGGGGGGACATAGGAGAAAGAAAAGAAGCGGCAGATCAACTGGTCTAAAAAGGAGGTCTATTTAAAGGCTAGAGTATACAGATGAGTTTTAAGATGGTATTTCGAGAAGACCTTAGGCTTACGTGCAGGGATCTCTGAACCTTTTGATGATATTACGCACGGTAGATGGTGGAATCCCTAAGTTCCATACAATAGCTGGTTGAGAAATGTTCTTAAACTGTTAAACAATTTGTTCACAAATTCTTGTTTGTGAATGACTGAGCATTTCATGGAAGCTGCTTTCATATCCGATCATGGCACCCACCTGTGGGATGTTCCTATTAAGTGTTTGATGAGCATTTCTCAACTTTCTCAGTCGTTTTTGCCACTTTTTAAAGGTGTTGCAGGCATCAAATTCCAAATGATCTTGTCACGCCTATGGTTCATGTTTTGTTTCGGTCATGCTATGTTTAGTTTTTTGGACATTTAGTTCTGTTTTGCATTTCCTTGTTTGTCCTGTTACCATGCCAACTGATTTAGTTTTCATCTCTCATGTCTGATCATGAGTTTTGTATGGCCTTGCTACCCTGATCATCCCCAATCTCATCTGTTCTCAAGCTAAGCAGTGTCTGACCTGGTTCAGTACTTGGATGGGAGACTGCCTAGGAATACCAGGTGCTTTAGACCTTTGGACTCTAAGTTCCTTTTTTTTTTTTCACTCCGTTTTGTTACCATGACGACCAATCAGTTCACCTGTCTTGTCTCACACCTGTTTTCACTTATCATGTTCATTATTTAAGCCACAGTTACCAGGTAGTCATGCTGCCAACATCACCTCCTTCACGACCTCGATTATCTGCTTCATGCCTTGCTATGCTGTTCATTTTAAGCATTCAAGTCTCACCTTAAAACTCATTTGTATACTCTAGCCTTTAAATAGACTCCCTTTTTAGACCAGTTGATCTGCCGTTTCTTTTCTTTTTCTTCTATGTCCCACTCTCCCTTGTGGAAGGGGTCCGGTCCGATCCGGTCCGATCCGGTGGCCATGTACTGCTTGCCTGTGTATCGGCTGGGGACATCTCTGCACTGCTGATCCGCCTCCGCTTGGGATGGTTTCCTGCTGGCTCCGCTGTGAACGGGACTCTCGCTGCTGTGTTGGATCCGCTTTGGACTGGACTCTCGCGACTGTGTTGGATCCATTATAGATTGAACTTTCACAGTATCATGTTAGACCCGCTCGACATCCATTGCTTTCCTCCTCTCCAAGGTTCTCATAGTCATCATTGTCACCGATGTCCCACTGGGTGTGAGTTTTCCTTGCCCTTATGTGGGCCTACCGAGGATGTCGTAGTGGTTTGTGCAGCCCTTTGAGACACTAGTGATTTAGGGCTATATAAGTAAACATTGATTGATTGATTGATTGATTTTGTCCACGTAAGTTTTTGTCATTCATGCCATAGCACAAGTGTTTTGTTTCATGTTTATAGTTTATAGCCTTTGTGCTAGTCTTTTGTTTCATAGCCCAAGTTGTGTACCTCCATTGTGAGCGCTTTTTGTTTGTTCCTGTTTTTAGTTTATGAGTAAATAAATTAACGCCGTTTCCACTCCATTCGCTTCGCACCTCAGGAAAACAACCCAAGACCAAGTCCAAGCCTGACAGATCTAATATATGCAAAAAATAAAGTGTTCCAGTTCTAACATAAACTATCTTGTCAGTGCAGTTTATTCAATTGAATATTTGTTGGAAGGGATTTGCAAATCATTGTTTTTTTTCTATTTTTTTCAGGTTTTTTTTACCATTTACACAACGTGCCAACTTCACTGATGTTGGGTTTTGTATAAGTATGTGTGTACGTGTATATATGTATATATATGTATGTGTATACGTATGTATGTGGTCATGTATGTATACATGTATGTATATTAATATATATATATATATATATATATATATATATAAATATATATATATATATATATATATGTATATATATATAGTTGGGAAATTGTGTTAGATGTAAATGTAAACGGAATACAATGATTTGCAAATCCTTTTCAACCCATATTCAGTTGAATGCACTACAAAGACAAGATATTTGATGTTCAAACTCATAAACTTTATTTTTTAGAATTTCATGGCTGCAACACGTGCCAAAGTAGTTGGGAAAGGGCATGCTCACCATGTTTTGTTTTGTTTTACTTAATGGAGAGATAAACCTGAAATTGATCTAGAGACTTAAGAGTAAATAATAATAATAGTAGTAATAATAATAAAAAAAATAGTCAATTGGTGTGGAGGTCTTGCTGCTCCGGGTTCTCTGGACTCCCAATGACGGACATGACAGCCGTGTTCATCTTTGTGAAAAATGATTAATTTTTTAATAAGGTTTGCTTTTCAGCTACGTTAAAGTCTCTCGCTCGTTCTCAACCATCAACCACCTCCTCTCCTTCCCGACTGCTGCCTTTAACAGAGCGACAGGTGATCAGACAAACACTCACAGCTGTGTCATGTACGCACCTGTCACTAACCTCGCAGCCGATCCTGACACACACCACTTCGTTGCAGGTCCGCAGGCCACGGTCCCGCCACTTTTCTACCTTTTTAAGAAACTCAAGGCGCTTTGACAATATTTTCCACATTCACCCATACCTTCACACACTGATGGCGGGAGCTGCCATGCAAGGCGCTAACCACGACCCATCAAGAGCAAGGGTGAAGTTTCGTGCTCAAGGACACAACGGATGTGACTAGGATAATAGAAGGTGGGGATTGAACCAGGAACCCTCAGGTTGCTGGAACAGACACTTTCCCACCACTGCCACGCCGTTTATTATATGACTTATTTTTAATGTATTTATGATTGAGACAACTTGAGAGGAGCCTTAAAGGTTAAAAAAAATATATATATGGTATAGGTTTTGGGGCTTCACGGTGGCAGAGGGGTTAGTGCATCTGCCTCACAAAGTTCCTGCAGTCCTGGGTTCAAATCCAGGCTGGGGATCTTTCTGTGTGGAGTTTGCATGTTCTCCCCGTGAATGCGTGGGTTCCCTCCGGGTAAATAAATGGGTTGTACTTGTATAGCGCTTTTCTACCTTCAAGGTACTCAAAGCGCTTTGACACTACTTCCACATTTACCCATTCACACACACATTCACACACTGATGGAGGGAGCTGCCATGCAAGGCGCCAACCAGCACCCATCAGGAGCAAGGGTGAAGTGTCTTGCTCAGGACACAACGGACGTGACGAAGGTACTCCCGCTTCCTCCCACTTCCAAAGACATGCACCTGGGGATAGGTTGATTGGCAACACTAAATTGGCCCTAGTGTGTGAATGTTGTCTGTCTATCTGTGTTGACCCTGCGATGAGGTGGCGACTTGTCCAGGGTGTACCCCGCCTTCCGCCCGATTGTAGCTGAGATAGGCGCCAGCTCCCCCCGCGACCCCAAAAGGGAATAAGCGGTAGAAATGGATGGATGGATGGTATAGGTTTTGGAAATTAAAAATATCAAAACGGCTCTCACATGCTTTAGTTTTTAGCACTCAGTCAAAAAAGTTTGGACACCCCTGGTGTAAGTTTCTGTGGGTATCGTCACATTTTCCTTTGGTGGCAGCACGACAACAAAAGCCCAAAAAATCAAAGGATCAACATTTTTTTAGAGGATAAAACTCCAATATAGAGAGTCTATGTCAGATCAGTGGCAATGCAACAAAAACCGTCCTGGTCATGTGATGTTTGTGCGGGTACTTGTTGCTAGGCAGAATTTGTTATTTATTACTAGACAGCTCCCTGGCTTCTCATCTTTTTTTCTCTCAATGTTGAGGTAAAAATGAGCAGTCACCAAAAGAGCGAAAGAAGGCGCAGTAATAATATGGTTGTTGTACTTGAGTGAAACAAATATGAAGATATATCCACACGGGGGCCATGAAGCAACAACGAGGCAAGTGGATGAGGTCTGGGGAGAACAAAAATGAAAGTACTCTTGGAAGTAGACGGTCTTTTCTCGCTCCAGATGAAATAAAGCTACCGCTGGAAGCGGCGACGCTCGGCCGTGTGCGGGAATTTGCCTGGAAAACGGCGCAGAAGACGTCTATAAAAACAGCGTGGAGGTCATGTGACGGGGCGCTGAAACGGCAGCCTGACACAGCGTTCTTGCTTTCTGTCTTCCGTCGGTATTTCATCTTATATCACTCTGGACTCCGTCTGGCTTTCTCTTTCGCTCTCAGCGCCAGAAAATTCTACGACTCCCTTCCTTTTTGTTCTTTTTTTATTTCCACCATTTCTCTCCAACCCTCTCCATCACTCAGTGGCTCGTCGCTATCCTAGTTTCCACTTATTGTTGTCCTTTCTCAGGCAACCATTTTGTCAGCGGCTAGCACGTTTTTTCATATTTTGTTGCACGTGACATCTCATTCAGTTGTAGCCTTTGCACCCGCTCAAGCACTTGGCGGGGAAACAAGCACATAGAATTAGGGGTGGGTACCGATTCCGGTACTTTTCTGGCACTGACTGAATCCCGTCGGTCCCACCGGGCACGGATTCATGTAAAATCGAACGTGTCAGTACGTGGACTTTGTGTTACGAGGTGGACGCATTGAAATGCGCGGGGGTTGTCACCTCTAGATGCTACAGGACCATGAGCCGGCAGGATGAAGGTAGGAGCTGGTTTTAATATAAAATACAACGAAAAAAACACTTGTACAAAGGGGTAAAATTAAGGTGTGCCAAAGCACGGATAACTGAATGCTAAAGTTAGCAAAGGTAGAGTTCACAAGTCCGTATAAGCGCGAGCCGAGCATGCAGAGAGAACTCAGGTAGCAGGCGGTCTTAAATGCCAAATGTGGACGTCTTTCTCTTCCCCTCCGGGTTCCTAGCGGAGCACTGTGACCACAACACCTAAGACGTTGGTCTTTAACAGGACAGTTTTTATTTTTCGTTTACATTCGTTTCCAAAGTCCCTCTTTTTGCTCTCGGCAATCTGGTTTATTTTATCAAAAGTTCACTCGTTGCCTTTCGGCAATCTAGTCTGCTCGTTCAAAAGTTCACTCCTTGCTTTTCAGCCTCTCGGTCTTTTCTGTCCTCAAGAAGAAGAGCCCCCTCATGGTCTCCGGCCTTGCTAATAAAGGGAACAGGTGGTTAGATAACTCGTTCCAGCTGAGATTATCCACTCACCTGTTGGCAGGGAATGCGCGACCACGCCCCATCCCAAGCCTCCACCGCCAGACTCAGGCCGGACACCCGTCCGGCCGCGCCAACTCCCCCCCACAGCGGGGCGAGAGAGGAAGTCGGCCACGGCCATCCGCGCGCCCGGCCTGTGGCCTGTGGACCACCCGGAAGTTGTAGGGCTGCAGTGCGAGGTACCACCGGGTGATCCGCACATTGGCGTCCTTCATTCGGTGGAGCCACTGCAGAGGTTTGTGGTCTGAGCAGAGACTGAAGGCCTGCCCCAGCAGGTAATAGCAGAGGGCCCCGACCGACCACCGGATGGCGAGACACTCCCTCTCTACGGTGCTGTACCTCGCCTCTCGGTCTGACAACTCTCGGTCTCCTCTGTCCCCAAGAAGAATAGCGATTTCAACCACAAATGTATTTAACAAAACCCTTACTAAGCACATTACAATTAAACAGGTAGTGCGTAATTAGTACAACACACACAGCATTAAAACTTTTTAGGGTGCAACAGAGACCTAGATTTAGCAAAGACTGAACGGACCAGCCCACACACCACAAACTATACAGTACTGCCGCCTAACGTCAATCAACAACTGGCTAGGCTAATTTGCATTGTATTGTTTGTTCGCAAAATATATTTTTCAATTGTTTATTTAAAAAAAGCAACAACAAAAAAAACTGGTTAGGGCACAAACGCTTATGCCCCACAAACTCTACCTAGCAACATCTGGCTAAAATAATCTGCATTGTCCTGTTAGCTCACTTGAATTGTATTTCAATTGTTTAAAAAACAACAACAACAAACAAAAAAACTAGCTCGGGGCAACAAACGCTTATGCCCCACAAACTCTACCAAGCAACATCTGGCTAAAATAATCTGCATTGTCCTGTTAGCTCACTGAAATTGTATTTCAATTGTTTAAAAAAACAACAACAACAAAAACAGCTTAGGGCACAATCGTTTATGCACCACAAACACTATTAAGCAACAACTGGCTACGCCAATCTGCATTGTCCTGTTAGCTCGCAAAAATTGTATTTCAATTAGAAAATAAATAGAAAAAAAAAACAGTTTGGGGCACAAACGTGTATGCCTCACAAACTCTACCTAGCAACAACTGGCTAGGGGAATCTCGATTGTCCTGTTAGCTTGCTTACATTTGATGTCAATTATTTAAAAAAAAACAACAGCTCGGGGCACAAATGATTATGCCCCACAAACTCTACCTAGCAACAACTGGCTAGGGGAATCTCGATTGTCCTGTTAGCTTGCTTACATTTGATTTCAATTATTTTAAAAAAACAACAGCTCGGGGCACAAATGATTATGCCCCACAAACTCTACCTAGCAACAACTGGCTAGGCGAATCTCGATTGTCCTGTTAGATTTCTAACATTTGATTTCAATTTTTTTTTTTAAATTGGCTCGGGGCAAAAAAGATTATGCCCCACATGTTACGCCTGTTCGGCATTGTGGTGCCGGGTTCGATTCC
>NC_084612.1:3751366-3771366 GCF_033978795.1 Nerophis ophidion
GAAGATAAACTATGTTTCAAAATTTGATTTTTTTTCGTGTTTTCCCCTCTTTTAAAAAGTTCAGTTAAGTGTTTTTTTCATCATTTATTCCCTACAAAATACCTTCCGTAAAAGGAAAAAAAAATGTACGACGGAATGACAGACAGAAATACCCATTTTTATAAATGTATATCAATCAATCAATCAATGTTTACTTATATAGCCCTAAATCACTAGTGTCTCAAAGGGCTGCACAAACCACTACGACATCCTCGGTAGGCCCACATAAGGGCAAGTGTGCCTCAAAGGAGAGAGTTGGGTCGAAGATAATACCCAGATTCTTTACCGTGTCGCCTTGTTTAATTGTTTGGTTGTCAAATGTTAGAGTTGTATTATTAAATAGAGTTCGGTGTCTAGCAGGACCGATAATCAGCATTTCCGTTTTTTTGGCGTTGAGTTGCAAAAAGTTAGCGGACATCCATTGTTTAATTTCATTAAGACACGCCTCCAGCTGACTACAATCCGGCGTGTTGGTCAGCTTTAGGGGCATGTAGAGTTGGGTGTCATCAGCATAACAGTGAAAGCTAACACCGTATTTGCGTATGATGTCACCTAGCGGCAGCATGTAGATGCTGAGGAGTGCAGGGCCAAGGACCGAACCCTGGGGAACTCCACACGTTACCTTAACGTAGTATATAGATTTATTTATTAAAGGTAAATTGAGCAAATTGGCTATTTCTGGCAATGTATTAAGTGTGTATCAAACTGGTAGCCCTTCGCATTAATCAGTAACCAAGAAGTAGCTCTTGCTTTCAAAAAGGTTGGTGACCCCTGATCTAACCTGTCCTGATTGTGTCAGGCTTACCCCTGACAGTTTGTCTATGTTTAAGTTTTTTTTCCTCTGCATTCGTCTGTTTCCTCTGTGTTTAGTATTTCCTGTACTTAGTTCATGTCTAGTGCTCTTATTTTGGTTCAGTTTCCTGTTTCAATCAATCAATCAATGTTTATTTATATAGCCCCAAATCACAAATGTCTCAAAGGACTGCACAAATCATTACGACTACAACATCCTCGGAAGAACCCACAAAAGGGCAAGGAAAACTCACACCCAGTGGGCAGGGAGAATTCACATCCAGTGGGACGCCAGTGACAATGCTGACTATGAAAAACCTTGGAGAGGACCTCAGATGTGGGCAACCCCCCCCCTCTAGGGGACCGAAAGCAATGGATGTCGAGCGGGTCTAACATGATACTGTGAAAGTTCAATCCATAGTGGCTCCAACACAGCCGCGAGAGTCCCGTCCACAGGAGACCATCTCAAGCGGAGGCGGATCAGCAGCGTAGAGATGTCCCCAACTGATACAGGCGAGCGGTCCATCCTGGGTCCCGACGAGTGGTCCATCCTGGGTCTCGACTCTGGACAGCCAGTACTTCATCCATGGTCATCGGACATAGGAGAAAGAAAAGAAGCGGCAGATCAACTGGTCTAAAAAGGAGGTCTATTTAAAGGCTAGAGTATACAGATGAGTTTTAAGGTGAGACTTAAATGCTTCTACTGAGGTAGCATCTCGAACTGTTACCGGGAGGGCATTCCAGAGTACTGGAGCCCGGACGGAAAACGTGTCCTGTTTTCACTCAGCTGCGGCTGATTGGCATCTGGTCACACCTGATGTCAATCGGCCAGCTCCTATTTTACCTGCTTTGTTCCTCCAGTCAGTGCTGGATCATTGTATTGTCATTCGGACTTGTCGTTGCCATATGTTGCTCTTGTCGTGTCTGTGATTCTTTTCAGCTATTGCCTGTCATGCTACATTTTGTCCTGGTTGTCGTAGCGGTAAGCTGTTCTTGTTAGCCATTAGTTATTTCCAGTTTTTCTGTTTGTGATCCTCTAGCTTCCATGCTAAAGTTCCTTTTGTATTTTCTAGCTTCCAGTGCTAGCTCCCTTAGTTTGTTATTCCGCCCACGTGCGTGCTTTTTGTTTGTTCTTGTTCTATTATTTATATTAAATAAATGTCTTCATATCCAATGCCTGCCTCCATCCCTGCATCTTGGGGTTCAACAACTAATAACCCTGACAGATTGCTTGTTAAAGTTATATTTTTGAAATGTTTGTGAATAATTTCTTCTGAGCAACAAAGTTTGGGCAAAGTTTGATCCTCCAAATCCATATAGTAATGTTTTTTGATGCAATTTCTCAGGGCAAAGCTACATAGTTTCCTCCTAAGAATGACTGCTGCTTTCGGATATTTCCTCCCTAACATGGTCCTTCCTGTCTGGCAAGAGAAGCCAAGCAGGCACATCATTTTGAAGGATCCCGGTTAGCTTGACCTCGCTGCTCCGCCGCTCTCACTCAGCCAACGTTTGGCCCTGGTCCACTCGTCTCTTTGCAGGCGTGAAACAAACACCCTGTCCGTCATTGTCTCTGCTGCCACGGGAACCGGTCCCACCCGATCTCTGGGAAGCTGCAGGCCTGCAACGCCAGCTTGTTTTGTGCCTCTCGCCTCGTCGGGTGAGACGTCAACGCTCCGAGTCCCGGAGGACCGAGAGCGTCAGGAGTGTGTCCGTCGTAGAAAGACGACGCGTCAGAGGGTCACTGATGGTAAATTCTTGCGGTGACACTTGGGGTCACGACGCATTCCAAGGTTTCATCGTCTCCGTGTCACTGAAACACTCCCGTCTTTCAAACTTTGTAAGAATAACAATCCAAATAAAACAATTTGAAAGTACAAAAAAAGCCCTAGTCAAAGATATTTTATACAAAAGAGCACTCTGCTGTTTTTAGTAATCATTTTTCGCAAATGCAAGTCAAAGATCCTTAAACACCCCACCCCCACCCATTTTCTGCCGCTTATTCCCGTTCGGGGTTGCGGTGGGCGCTGGCGCCTATCTCAGCTACAATCGGGCGGAAGGCGGGGTAAGTAGAAGCATTTAAGTCTCATCTTAAAACTCATCTGTATACTCTAGCCTTTAAATAGACCTCCTTTTTAGACCAGTTGATCTGCCGCTTCTTTTCTTTCTCCTATGTCCCCCCCTCCCTTGTGGAGGGGGTCCGGTCCGATGACCATGGATGAAGTACTGACTGTCCAGAGTCGAGACCCAGGATGGACCGCTCGTCGGGACCCAGGATGGACCGCTCGCCTGTATCGGTTGGGGACATCTCTACGCTGCTGATCCGCTTGAGATGGTTTCCTGTGGACGGGACTCTCACTGCTGTCTTGGAGCCACTATGGATTGAACTTTCACAGTATCATGTTAGACCCGCTCGACATCCATTGCTTTCGGTCCCCTAGAGGGGGGGGGGGGTTGCCCACATCTGAGGTCCTCTCCAAGGTTTCTCATAGTCAGCACTGTCACTGGCGTCCCACTGGATGTGAATTCTCCCTGCCCACTGGGTGTGAGTTTTCCTTGCCCTTTTGTGGGTTCTTCCGAGGATGTTGTAGTCGTAATGATTTGTGCAGTCCTTTGAGACATTTGTGATTTGGGTCTATATAAATAAACATTGATTGATTGATTGGTACACCCTGGACAAGTCGCCACCTCATCGCAGGGGTCACCAACCTTTTTGAAAGCAAGAGCTACTTCTTGGGTACTGATTAATGCAAAGGGCTACCAGTTTGATACACACTTAAATAAATAACCAATTTGCTTAATTTACCTTTAATAAAAAATAAATAAAAATTAATAATTAAAAAAATAATTTATGGAACATCTTTAGTAATTTTTCCTGATTAAGATTAATTTTAAGATTTTGATGACATGTCTTAAATAGGTTGAAAATCCAATCTGCACTTTGTTATAATATATAACAAATTGGACCAAGTTATATTTCTAAAAAAAGACAAATCATTATTTGTTCTAGATTTTCCAGAACAAAATATTTGTTTTAAAAGAAATTCAAAAGACTTTGAAATAAGATTTACAGTTAATTCTACAGATTTTTAGATTTTCCAGAATATTTTTTATTAAAGGTAAATTTGCTTAATTTACCTTTAATAAAGAAATCTGTATATATATATATATATATATATATATATATTTTAAAAAAAGGGTATTTTTGTCTGTCATTCCGTCGTACATTTTTTTTCCTTTTACGGAAAGTTTTTTCCAGAGAATAAATGATGAAAAAAAACACCTAATTGAACGGTTTAAAAAGAGGAGAAAACACGAAAAAAATGAAAATAAAATTTTGAAACATAGTTTATCTTCAATTTCAACTCTTTAAAATTCCAAATTCTACCAAAAAAATGAAAAGAAAAACTAGCTAAGTCGAATCTTTTTGAAAAAATTAAATAAAGAATTTATGGAACATCATCAGTAATTTTTCCTGATTAAGATTAATATTTGAATTTTGATGACATGATTTAAATAGGTTAACATCCAATCTGCACTTTGTTAGAATATATAACAAATTGGACCAAACTATATTTCTAACAAAAACAAATCATTATTTCTTCTAGATTTTCCTGAACAATTTTTTTTTAAAGAAATTCAAAATACTTTGAAATAAGATTTACATTTAATTCTACAAATTTTCTAGATTTGCCAGAATATTTTTTATTAAAGGTACATTTGTTTAATTTACCTTTAATAAATAAAACTATATATATATAAAGGGTATTTCTGTCCGTCATTCCGTCGTACATTTTTTTTTTCCTTTTACGGAATGTTTTTTCCAGAGAATAAATGATGAAAAAAAACACCTAATTGAACGGTTTAAAAAGAGGAGAAAACACGAAAAAAAATGAAGATACAATTTTGAAACATAGTTTATCTTCAATTTGGACTCTTTAAAATACTAAATTCTACCAAAAAAATGAAAAGAAAAACTAGCCAATTCGAATCTTTTTGAAAAAAATAATTTACGGAACATCATTAGTAATATTTCCTGATTAAGTTAATTTTAGAATTTTAATGACATGTTTTAAATAGGTTAAAATCCAATCTGCACTTTTTTTTAGAATATATAACAAATTGGACCAAGCTATATTTCTAAATAAGACAAATCATTATTTCTTCTAGATTTTCCAGAACTATTTTTTTAAAAAGAAATTCAAAAGACTGAAATAAGATTTACATTTAATTCCATAGATTTTATAGATTTGCCAGAATATTTTTTATTAAAGATAAATTTGCTTAATTTACCTTTAATAAATACATCTATATATATATATATATATATACATATATATATATATATATATTTTTTTTTAATATATATTTATATTTTAAAAAAAGGGTATTTCTGTCTGTCATTCCGTCGTACATTTTTTTTCCTTTTACGGAATGTTTTTTCCAGAGAATAAATAAAGAAAAAAAACACCTAATTGAACGGTTTAAAAGAGGAGAAAACAGGAAAAAATTTAAATAAAATTTTGAAACATAGTTTATCTTCAATTCCGACTCTTTAAAATTCAAAATTCAACCGAGAAAAAGAATAGAAAAATCATCTAAATCGAATCTTTTTGAAATAATTAAAAAAATAATTTATAAATGGGTTGTACTTGTATAGCACTTTTCTACCTTCAAGGTACTCAAAGCGCTTTGACACTACTTCCACATTTACACATTCACACACACATTCACACACTGATGGAGGGAGCTGCCATGCAAGGCGCCAACCAGCACCCATCAGGAGCAAGGGTGAAGTGTCTTGCTCAGGACACAACGGATGTGACGAGGTTGGTACTAGGTGGGATTTGAACCAGGGACCCTCGGGTTGCGCACGGCCACTCTACCACTGCGCCACGCCGTCCCTTTATGGAACATCATTAGTAATTTTTCCTGATTAAGATTAATTTTAGAATTTTGATGACATGTTTTAAATAGGTTAACATCCAATCTGCACTTTTTTAGAATATATAACAAATTGGACCAAATTATATTCCTAAAAAAAGACAAATCATTATTTCTTCTAGATTTTCCTGAACATTTTTTTTTTTTTTTTAAGAAATTCAAAAGACTGAAATAAGATTTAAATTTAATTCTACAGATTTTCTAGATTTGCCAGAATATTTTTGGGGAATTTTAATCATAAATTGGAAGAAATATTTCACAAATATTCTTCGTCAAAAAAACAGAAGCTAAAATGAAGAATTAAATCAAAATGTTTTTAATATTCTTTGCAATAAAAAAAAAAACTTGAATATTGATTTAAATTGTCAGGAAAGAAGAGGAAGGAATTTAAAAGGTAAAAAGGTATATGTGTTTAAAAATCCTAAAATTATTTTTAAGGTTTTATTTTTTCTCAAAAATTGTCTTTCTGAAAGTTATGAGAAGCAAAGTAGAAAAATAAATGAATTTATTTAAACAAGTGAAGACCAAGTCTTTAAAATATTTTCTTGGATTTTCAAATTCTATTTGAGTTTTGTCTCTCTTAGAATTAAAAATGTCCAGCAAAGCGACACCAGCCTGCTAGTAAATAAATAAAATTTAAAAAATAGTGGCAGCTCACTGGTAAGTGCTGCTATTTGAGCTATTTTTAGAACAGGCCAGCGGGCGACCTGGTGCCCGCTGGCTGTTTTTGGGAATCCACTACAAAAATACATTGCAAAGATGCTCTACATTTTAGCTGGCTTTAGGAACCCACTACAATAACGCATGTCGATGATGCTTCAAATGACAACAGTATTATGCTGTTTTTAGGAATCCACTACAAAAATAAATGTCAATGTTTCTCTACATATTATGCTGTTTTTAGGAATCCACTACAAAAATAAATGTCAATGTTTCTCTACATATTATGCTGTTTTTAGGAATCCACTACAAAAATACATTGCAAAGATGCTCTACATTTTAGCTGGCTTTAGGAACCCACTACAATAACGCATGTTGATGATGCTTCAAATGACAACAGTATTATGCTGTTTTTAGGAATCCACTACAAAAATAAATGTCAATGTTTCTATACATATTATGCTGTTTTTAGGAATCCACTACAAAAATAAATGTCAATGTTTCTCTACATATTATGCTGTTTTTAGGAATCCACTACAAAAATAAATGTCAAGGTTGCTCTACATATTATGCTGTTTTTAGGAATCCACTACAAAAATAAATGTCAAGGTTGCTCTACATATTATGCTGTTTTTAGGAATCCACTACAAAAATACATTGCATAGATGCTCTACACTTTAGCTGGCTTTAGGAACCCACTACAATAACGCATGTTGATGATGCTTCAAATGACAACAGTATTATGCTGTTTTTGGGAATCCACTACAAAAATAAATGTCAACGTTTCTCTACATATTATGCTGTTTTTAGGAATCCACTACAAAAATAAATGTCAAGGTTGCTCTACATATTATGCTGTTTTTAGGAATCCACTACAATAACACATATCAATGATGCCTTAAATATAGCAGTCTTATTCTGATTTTAGAAATCCACTACAAAAACACTAGTCAACAATGTGACAGAATTATTCTGATATTTTTAGGAATCCACTACAAAAATAAATTTCAACAATGCTCTAAATATTATGCTGTTTTTAGGAATCCACTACAAAAATACATTGCAAAGATGCTCTACATTTAAGCTGGCTTTAGGAACCCACTACAATAACGCATGTCGATGATGCTTCAAGTGACAACAGTATTAGGCTGTTTTTGGGAATCCACTACAAAAATACATGTCAACGATTCTTTAAATATTATGCTGTTTTTAGGAATCCACTACAAAAATAAATGTCAACGTTTCTCTACATATTATGCTGTTTTTAGGAATCCACTACAAAAATAAATGTCAAGGTTGCTCTACATATTATGCTGTTTTTAGGAATCCACTGCAACAACACATATCAATGATGCCTTAAATATAGCAGTCTTATTCTGATTTTAGAAATCCACTACAAAAACACTAGTCAACAATGTAACAGAATTATTCTGATATTTTTAGGAATCCACTACAAAAATAAATTTCAACAATGCTCTAAATATTATGCTGTTTTTAGGAATCCACTACAAAAATACATTGCAAAGATGCTCTACATTTAAGCTGGCTTTAGGAACCCACTACAATAACGCATGTCGATGATGCTTCAAGTGACAACAGTATTATGCTGTTTTTGGGAATCCACTACAAAAATACATGTCAACGATTCTTTAAATATTATGCTGTTTTTAGGAATCCACTACAAAAATAAATGTCAAGGTTTCTCTACATATTATGCTGTTTTTAGGAATCCACTACAAAGATAAATGTCAAGGTTTCTCTACATATTATGCTGTTTTTAGGAATCCACTACAACAACACATATCAATGATGCCTTAAATATAGCATTCTTATTCTGATTTTAGAAATCCACTACAAAAACACTAGTCAACAATGTAACAGAATTATTCTGATATTTTTAGGAATCCACTACAAAAATAAATTTCAACAATGCTCTAAATATTATGCTGTTTTTAGGAATCCACTACAAAAATACATTGCAAAGATGCTCTACATTTCAGCTGGCTTTAGGAACCCACTACAATAACGCATGTCGATGATGCTTCAAGTGACAACAGTATTATGCTGTTTTTGGGAATCCACTACAAAAATAAATGTCAAGGTTTCTCTACATACTATGCTGTTTTTAGGAATCCACTACAAAGATAAATGTCAAGGTTTCTCTACATATTATGCTGTTTTTAGGAATCCACTACAACAACACATATCAATGATGCCTTAAATATAGCATTCTTATTCTGATTTTAGAAATCCACTACAAAAACACTAGTCAACAATGTAACAGAATTATTCTGATATTTTTAGGAATCCACTACAAAAATAAATTTCAACAATGCTCTAAATATTATGCTGTTTTTAGGAATCCGCTACAAAAATACATTGCAAAGATGCTCTACATTTCAGCTGGCTTTAGGAACCCACTACAATAACGCATGTCGATGATGCTTCAAGTGACAACAGTATTATGCTGTTTTTGGGAATCCACTACAAAAATAAATGTCAACGTTTCTCTACATATTATGCTGTTTTTAGGAATCCACTACAAAAATAAATGTCAAGGTTGCTCTACATATTATGCTGTTTTTAGGAATCCACTACAACAACACATATCAATGATGCCTTAAATATAGCATTCTTATTCTGATTTTAGAAATCCACTACAAAAACACTAGTCAACAATGTAACAGAATTATTCAGATATTTTTAGGAATCCACTACAAAAATAAATTTCAACAATGCTCTAAATATTATGCTGTTTTTAGGAATCCACTACAAAAATACATTGCAAAGATGCTCTACATTTAAGTTGGCTTTAGGAACCCACTACAATAACGCAAGTCGATGATGCTTCAAATGACAACAGTATTATGCTGTTTTTGGGAATCCACTACAAAAATACATGTCAACGATTCTTTAAATATTATGCTGTTTTTAGGAATCCACTACATGTCAATGATGCCTTAAATATAGCAGTCTTATACTGTCTGTTTTTAGAAATTTTTATTTTTTTCATAGCTCGGTTGGTAGAGTGGCCGTGCCAGCAACTTGAGGGTTGCAGGTTCGATTCCCGCCTGTGCCATCCTAGTTACTGCCGTTGTGTCCTTGGGCAAGACACTTTACCCACCTGCTCCCAGTGCCACCCACACTGGTTTAAATGTAATTTAGATATTGGGTGTCACTATGTAAAGCGCTTTGAGTCACTTGAGAAAAGCGCTATATAAATAAAATTCACTTCACATCCATATGACAGCTATGCTTTTTCGGTGCTGTTTTTACTCATCCGCTGAAAAAAAATAATACAGTTAAATCCCTTATGTGACATGGGTATTTTTTTATGTTTTAAAAAATGTACTTAAAAAACCCAGGTTTTACTAATCTCCTCCAAAAACGCTGTTTTTAGTCATCTCCTTCAAAGACATTACTCCCTTGCACGTTTGGAAGTGAACACATGTGTCGCTGGTTGAACATGCGCTGCCGCAGCAGGAGGCGCTCGGGGAACAAGGTGTCAGGATGGAAAGATGATGCGGTGGCAGCTGAGAGATGAAGCATGACAGGAAGTGCGGCAGGAAGTGCAGGTCACCTTGTTTTGCTGCTGGAAGTCCTTCAGACCTCCTGCTCCTTCTCTCCAGTCAAAGCTTCCTCTGTTTGGTCCACGGCTGATGTCTCTCCAGGGGTCCTGGAAGTGGGCTGGCAGAGCAAATAAACAGCAGTTAGGACGGCCCCACTAACACCTCCACACGTGCACCGGACAGCACGTTAGAATAATTATCAGACAAGGCCGGGACTCGCATTTGCATTTTAACATGATTTCAAACAACACATGGATGTATTGTAGACATTATTAATAATAAGGTGAATATCTTTTAATTGACTTGACTGCATGTAAACTCCATAGAATACCTGTTGGAATATACAACACAATAAAAGTGTGTCAATCAATTAATTCAAATGTAAGAACTTTTTTTTTAAAGGCCCACTGAAACCCACTACTACCGACCACGCAGTCTGATAGTTTATATATCAATGATGAAATATTAACATTGCAACACATGCCAATACGGCCTTTTTAGTTTACTAAATTGCAATTTGAAATTTCCCACGAGTTTCTTGTTGAAAACGTCGCGGAATGATGACCTGGCACGTGACGTCATGGACTGTCAGGAAATATTAGCGCTGCACCACTAGCGGCTAAAAGCCATCTGCTTTAATGGCATAATCACACAGTATTCTGGACATCTGTGTTGCTGAATCTTTTGCAATTTGTTCATTTAATAATGGAGGTTACGTCTCGCCTCGATTACTGTAACGTATTATTTTCGGGTCTCCCCATGTCTAGCATTAAAAGATTACAGTTGGTACAAAATGCGGCTGCTAGACTTTTGACAAGAACAAGAAAGTTTGATCACATTACGCCTGTACTGTATATACCTTTATATACATATATACATACATATATACCTGTACTGGCTCACCTGCACTGGCTTCCTGTGCACTTAAGATGTGACTTTAAGGTTTTACTACTTACGTATAAAATACTACACGGTCTAGCTCCATCCTATCTTGCCGATTGTATTGTACCATATGTCCCGGCAAGAAATCTGCGTTCAAAGGACTCCGGCTTATTAGTGATTCCTAGAGCCCAAAAAAAGTCTGCGGGCTGTAGAGCGTTTTCATTTCGGGCTCCAGTACTCTGGAATGCCCTCCCCGTAACAGTTCGAGATGCCACCTCAGTAGAAGCATTTAAGTCTCACCTTAAAACTCATTTGTATGCTCTAGCCTTTAAATAGACTCCCTTTTCAGACCAGTTGATCTGCCGTTTCTTTTCTTTTTCTTCTATGTCCCACTCTCCTTTGTGGAGGGAGTCCGGTCCGATCCGGTGGCCATGTACTGCTTGCCTGTGTATCGGCTGGGGACATCTCTGCGCTGCAGATCCGCCTCCTCTTGGGATGGTTTCCTGCTGGCTCCGCTGTGAACAGGACTCTCGCTGCTGTGTTGGATCCGCTTTGAACTGGACTCTCGCGACTGTGTTGGATCCATTATGGATTGATCTTTCACAGTATCATGTTCTCATAGTCATCATTGTCACCGACGTCCCACTGGGTGTGAGTTTTCCTTGCCCTTATGTGGGCCTACCGAGGATGTCGTAGTGGTTTGTGCAGCCCTTTGAGACACTAGTGATTTAGGGCTATATAAGTAAACATTGATTGATTGATTGAAAGAAGAATGCTGTTGGTGGAAAGCGGTGGATTGCCGCTGTCTTTAGCACCGAGACACAGCCGGTGTTTTTGTTGTTGTTGTTGTTGTTGTGAAGCTTTAACATAGAGCGGTCAAGCGAACACGTTTTCTCTACGTCAACCAGCATGTTTTTGGATGGGAAAATTGTGATATTTATCTTACCGGAGACATCACTGGATTATTCGTCATCCTGCAGCAGCTGTCGAAAAAGGCAGCTGTGAGTTTGGCTGCTAAGACACTGCGTGTTCACCGCAGCCATCCGACTTCGAGGTATGTCTTTACAATCTTTACAATCTCACTAAAACACTATTAAAACAATAAGCAGATAAGGCAGGGGCGTTCACACTTTTTCTGCAGGCGAGCTACTTTTCAATTGACCAAGTCGAGGAGATCTACCTCATTCCTATTTATAATTTATATTTATTTATTTATGAAAGAGACATTTTTGTTAACAAGTTAAAGGTGTTTAATGATAATACAAGCATGTTTAACACACATAGATTCCATTCTTTCATGAAGACAAGAATATAAGTTGGTGTATTTGATTCTGATGACTTGCATTGATTGGAATCAGACAGTGGTGCTGATAACGTCCGCATTTTCAAATGGAGGAAAAAAAAAGTCCTCCTTTCTGTCCAATACCACATGAAAGTGGTTGGATTTGGCATCTCATTTGTCCAACTTGCATACTCGTTTTTAAACACTTTGTTATGAGAGTAGCATATGTGTGTGGCCCTTTAATGTCTGGCAGCAGGTGAGTGACGTCAGTGACTGTGCGGGTGGGCAAGCAAGTGAGAAAGCGGTCGCTGAGGGAGGGGGAGAAATACATTGGCATCAAACTCCGTAGCTTGCTAGCTTGTGCACGCTAGCTTTCTGAGACTCTTATTTTGTTAGCACAGGCAGGATGAAACAGGTCTTTTATGGTGAAGACAGGAACTGTGCAGTCGGTCTTTAGAGTTTTGACAGTAGGTACGGAGTCTCTAGAAATAAAATGTGTTTCTCTGCGTCCGCCCTGTTAGTGATTTTTTTCTTAAATATGAGCTCGCAGCAGCCAGCGTCATCTCACAAGATCCTCGGGTGCCGAGAATGTCAAACAACTGACGAAAGTGAAGTCTTGGTATGATTGATGATTGCTCATTTTTATGTCTATTTTTTAATGCCTGGCTTGAGATCGACTGACACACCCTCCGAGATCGACTAGTCGATCGCGATCGAAGTAATGGGCACCCCTGAGATAAGGGATTTTCCAGAATTATCCTAGTAATTATGTCTAATCACATCTGAAATGCTCACACTGTCGCCACCCGAAGCCGTCACTCTTTTTTTTTTTTTTTTCTAGTCTACTCTTTCAATATCCTAATTCACAAATCTTTCATCCTCCCTCAAATTAATGGGGAAATTGTCGCTTTCTCGGTCCGAACTGCTCTTACTGCTAGTGGCTCCCATTATAAACAATGTGAAAATGTGTGGAGCCCTGCAACTTGTGACGTCACGCGCACATACTTCCGGTACAAGGCAGGGCTTTTTTTATCAGCACCAAAAGTTGTGAAGTTTATCATCGATGTTCTCTACTAAATCCTTTCAGCAAAAATAGGGTGATATCGCGATATGATCAAGTATGACACATAGAATGGAGCTGCTATTCCCGTTTGAATAAGAAAATCTCATTTCAGTAGGCCTTTAACAATAAAGTCAATATTTTTAATTGACTTGACTGCATGTAAACTCAATAAAATACCTTTTGGAATATACAACACAATACAAGTTTGTAAATTAATTAATTCAAATGTAAGAATTTTTTTTAAAGTTTCCTAGATAAACGTGCAAAATTCTAAATGAATTTAAAATGTATAGTATTTTTTTTTTTAACGAAAAACATACATTTTTTATCAATTCATTTATATAATAAAGAAAATACAATTATTATTTTTTAAATTATATTTGAAATATTCATATTGAAAAACAACATTTTTTAAAGAATGTATAAAACAGGGGTCGGTGTTGAAAGACCCATATTGGACCAAAAATACAAAAACAAATCTGTCTGGAGCCGCAAAAAATTAAAAGCCATATTACATACAGACAGTGTGTCATGAGATATAAATTGAATTATGAGGACTTGAAGGAAAATAAATGAGCTCAAATATATCTACAAATGAAGCATAATGATGCAATATGTACATACAGCTAGCCTAAATAACATGTTAGCATCGATTAGCTTGCAGTCATGCAGTGACCAAATATGTCTGATTATCACTCCACACAAGTCAAAAACGTCAACAAAACTCACCTTTGTGCATTCATGCACAACGTTAAAAGTTTGGTGGACAAAATGAGACGGAAAAAGAAGTGGCATAAAACACGTCTTAGAAAGTCGGTGAATGTTGTACATGTAAAGAAATTACGGTGAGTTCATGGACCGCTAAAATTAGTAGGACAAAACGGCGCTCGCCAAATACTCGAATCAGTGAACCGTGTTTAATACAAACAGTGTGCTTTATAGCAATTAGGGAGGTTTGTGTCATGTTTCTCCTCCTACATAAACCAAATTAAAACAAAAAATATGTTTTTTTCCGCTCATCATTTCCATTTTTCATACATTTTTGAAAAAGCTCCAGAGAGCCACTAGGGCGGGGCTAAAGAGCCGCATCCGGCTCCAGATCCGCGGGTTTCCGACCCCTGGTATAAAATATAATAAGCATAAAATTTACAGAATCGTTGACATTTATTTTTGTAGTGTAGTCCTAAAAACAGCATGATACTGTTGTCATTTGAAGCATCGTTGACATACGTTATTGTAGTGGATTCCTAAAAACAGTTAATATTTAGAGCGCCTTTGCAATTAATTTTTTTTTTGGATTCCTAAAAACAGCATCATATTCAGAGCTTTGTTGAAATGTATTTTTGTAGTGGATTCCTAAAAACAGCAGACTATTCCTCTCATATAGAACATCATTGACTAGTGTTTTTGTAGTGGATTCCTAAAAACAGTAGAATATTCCTGTCATATAGAACATCATTGACTTGTGTTTTTGTAGTGGATTCCTAAAAACAGTAGAATATTCCTGTCATATAGAACATCATTGACTTGTGTTTTTGTAGTGGATTCCTAAAACAACATACGATTGGTTGTCATGTCTATGTGATCATGTTTTTTTTTCGTCATGTTGTGTTTGTTTTTTGGCCACTCAGTTCCTGTTTTTGCACTTCCTGGTTTGTTTTGTCACCACCATTAGTTTTCACCTTATCCTCATGTCTCAAACCTGTTTTCACTAATCACCACAGTATTATTTAAGCCTGTCTGTTTCTGTTCTTCGTCCTGGCAACATCACCGTCTACCACCTCCTTCTCACCATCTGTAATAATAATAATAGCGTTACTAAAACGGCCTTCTTTCATCTCCGTAATATCGCTAAAATTCGCTCCATTTTGTCCACTAAAGACGCAGAGATCATTATCCATGCGTTTGTTAAGTCTCGTCTCGATTACTGTAACGTATTCTTTTCGGGTCTCCCCATGTCTAGCATTAAAAGATTACAGTTGGTACAAAATGCGGCTGCTAGACTTTTGACAAGAACAAGAAAGTTTGATCATATTACGCCTGTACTGGCTCACCTGCACTGGCTTCCTGTGCACTTAAGATGTGACTTTAAGGTTTTACTACTTACGTATAAAATACTACACGGTCTAGCTCCATCCTATCTTGCTGATTGTATTGTACCGTATGTCCCGGCAAGAAATCTGCGTTCAAAAGACTCCGGCTTCTTAGTGATTCCTAGAGCCCAAAAAAAGTCTGCGGGCTATAGAGCGTTTTCCGTTCGGGCTCCAGTACTCTGGAATGCCCTCCCGGTAACAGTTCGAGATGCTACCTCAGTAGAAGCATTTAAGTCTCACCTTAAAACTCATCTGTATACTCTAGCCTTTAAATAGACCTCCTTTTTAGACCAGTTGATCTGCCGCTTCTTTTCTTTCTCCTATGTCCCCCCCTCCCTTGTGGAGGGGGTCCGGTCAGATGACCATGGGCTGTCCAGAGTCGAGACCCAGGATGGACCGCTCGTCGAGACCCAGGATGGACCGCTCGCCTGTATCGGTTGGGGACATCTTTACGCTGCTGATCCGCCTCCGCTTGAGATGGTTTTCTGTGGTCGGGACTCTCGCTGCTGTCTTGGATCCGCTTGAACTGAACTCTCACTGCTGTCTTGGAGCCACTATGGATTGAACTTTCACAGTATCATTTTAGACCCGCTCGACATCCGTTGCTTTCGGTCCCCTAGAGGGGGGGGGGTTGCCCACATCTGAGGTCCTCTCCAAGGTTTCTCATAGTCAGCATTGTCACTGGCGTCCCACTGGATGTGAATTCTCCCTGCCCACTGGGTGTGAGTTTTCCTTGCCCTTTTGTGGGTTCTTCCGAGGATGTTGTAGTCGTAATGATTTGTGCAGTCCTTTGAGACATTTGTGATTTGGGGCTATATAAATAAACATTGATTGATTGATTGATAATAATGATGGATTAGATTTATATTGCGCTTTTCTATTGTTATATACTCAAAGCCCTCACATTGAAGTGGGAACCCATCATTCATTCACACCTGGTGGTGGTAAGCTACATCTGTAGCCACAGCTGCCCTGGGTTGGACTGACTTCTATGCCTTCCAGTCCAATGCTCCATGCCCCTTGTCTTTTAACAAGTAAGTTTTTAGCTTTTCATGCCATTGTGTAAGTGTATTGTTTTATGTTCATAGTTTTGTTTCATAGCCAAGTTTTTGTACCGCCATTGTGCACGCCTTTCGTTTGCTTCCTTTTTCTGTATTTTTTTAACCTTAAAATAAATTATATACTTACATTCACGTCCAACTTTCCTTTTGCCTTCTGGGAAAACAAACCTCATAGTCCATAGTCGTAACATTGATGTCATTTAAGGCATCGTTGACATGCGTTATATTTTTCTAGTGGAATACACTACAAAGTTTTAAAGTATGTATTAAAAAAAGGTAAAGTTTAGAAATTGTCCTCGTAAGTAAAAAAATATATATATGAAAAACAAGTTATTTCACAAAAAATAGATATAGAATATAGCATATTTGAATGTATAAATTTGCATAACAAATTTGGTATGCAAATTTGTATGAATACAAATTTGCATAACAATGTATCATTATCAACATTAACGAAAACAAAATACAAAATTAATATACAAAACCCAAAACCAGTGAAGTTGCCCGTTGTGTAAATGGTAAATAAAAACAAAATACAATAATTTGCAAATCCTTTTCAATTTATATTCGATTGAATAGACTGCAAAGACAAGATATTTAACATTCGAACTTGCAAACTTTATTTTTTGCAAATATTAGCTCATTTGGAATTTAAGGCCTGCAACATCTCTCAAAAAAGCTGACACAAGTGGCAAAAAAGACTGAGAAATTTGGGAAATGCTTATCAAGCACTTATTTGGAACATCCCACAGGTCAACAGGCTATTTGGGAACAGGTGGGTATCATGATTGGGTATAAAAGCAGCTCAGTCATTCACCAACAAGGATGGGGCGAGGGTCACCACTTTTTGAACAAATGCTTGAGCAAATTGTCGAACAGTTTAAGAACAAAATTTGTCAACAAGCTATTGCAAGGAATTTAGAGATTTCACCATCTACGGTTCGGGATATCTAAAGGTTCAGATAATATAGAGAAATCACTGCAAGTAAGTGGCAAGGCCGTAACCTTCGATCCCTTAGGCGGTACTGCATCAAAAATTGACAGTGTAAAGGATATCACCACATGGGCTCAGGAACACTTCAGAAAACCACTGTCAGTATCTACAGTTGGTCGCTACATCTGTAAGTAAAAGTTAAATGTCTACTATGCAAAGCGAAAGCCATTTATCAACAACACCCAGAAGCGCCGCTGTATAAAGTCAATAAATAATAATATATTATAATGAGGGGTGGTGGCGTCCCACTATTTGAGAGAAACTGGTCTTTACGGTCGTTAAAGCCAACCTTTCCAAGATGCTCATTGGATTTGGGAACAGTTCGGCCGACAAAGAAATAGTTTGTTTTAGAGTGTAAAAAAATGTTAAGCACAGTTAAATTTAAGTTAAGTTAAGGTACCAATGATTGTCACACACACACTAGGTATGGTGAAATTTGTCCTCTGCATTTGATCCATCCCCCTGATCACCCCCTGGGAAGTGAGGGGAGCAGTGAGCAGCAGCGGCGCCGCGCCTAGGAATCATTTATGGTAATTTAACCCCCAAATCCAACCCTTGATGCTGAGTGCCAAGCAGGGAGGCAATGGGTCCCATTTTTATAGTCTTTGGTATGAATCGGCCGGGGTTTGAACTCCCAACCTACCGATCTTAAGGCGGACACTCTAACCACTAGTCCACTGAGTAGGTGGCCAAACAATTTACTGACTTTAATAAGTAAAATAACTCAATAAATTGTGGTTTCACATGACTTGTAAAGTGTTTAAGGCATATTTCCTCAAAATATATATATTTTTTTTTTACGACAGCACCATCTGCTGCACCACTTTGGCTCATAAATGCTGCTCAACGCTGCTAATGTTGGAGCTCGGGCCGGGCGATAAAAGGCTAACGTCATCGACAAAAAAAAAATGTGTCCGATAAAACGTTTGATCATTTCTTTTTTCTTCTTCTTCGCCTGGAGGCACTCACTCTCTGGTAACCGAGCCACTTGTTGTCTCGTGGTTGATTATCTCCATGGAGTGAGAAAGTGAAAATTAAGAAATTGTAAACAAGACCGGAAAAGTCACCTCGACATTATGGAAGTTGGTTTTTCCTTTTGTTTTTTTAAACGGACCACCAAGACCGCTAATACCGTGCTCACCCTTTAGAGCACAGCTGTTTACTTCCTGGCACTAAACCTGCAGAAAATTGTTCTTCTCATTTTTCTCTAAGTTTACATTTTCACACTTTGCACTATTTTGTTACACCTTATTCAGCTTTTGTTCTTATTAATTGATTTTAGGATTTAGTTGACATTGTTTGTGTGTTTTCCATGACTGTGTTGACATTTTCTGGTCTTGGGTTCGTGGTGCCCAAGACCAGACTTAAAACCAGGGGAGACAGGGCCTTCTCTGTGGTCGGCCCTAAGCTCTGGAACACTCTGCCCCTCCATGTTAGAACTGCTCCCACAGTGGAGTGTTTTAAGTCTCGTCTTAAGACCCCCTTTTATTCTGTGTTTTCAGTTTTTTTTTCTTTTTTCTATTTATCATTTTGATTGGTTTTAACCTTTAAAATCTATTTATTTATTTATTTTATTAATTTTTATATTGGTTTTATTTTTTATTCAGTCATTGGTGGAGCTAAGGATATTTGAATAATGTTTTTAATATTGTTGTGCAGCACTTTGGAAACATCTATGTTGTTTAAATGTGCTATACAAATAAAATGGATTGGATTGGATATTGTTGAAATTCTATTCTATATCGCTATATCTAGTCCATATATACCTGCATTGTCCTTTCCATCCTTACACTTTCCATCATTGTAACTGAGCTACTGTGTGGAACAGTTTTCCTTGTGGATCGTTAAAGTTTGTACAATTCTAAGTCTAAGTTCCTAAATGTTACTGTGACAGTCTCTTGCCGTCGTCGTGCGGGTTCAATGGACCACCCGGGAAGGACATGCTTTTGAGCAGGTTTGACTTCTTTATTTTGCAACAAAGCTTATCTGCGGTCAGGTGGCTTTTCAGCTCCTTCCTCCACTGATTGTTCCCGGTCTGCTTTTCAGCTGCCGTCTTCGTCGTCGTCGCCCTCGCCTGCTTTTTGGCTGTTCTTGCTTCCTAGTCGCTGCTGCCGGCTCTCCTACTCCTTTCCCGATCTCTCTTCCTTCTCCCCTTTTATAATACTTGCCAACCCTCCCGGATTTTCCGGGAGACTCCCGAAATTCAGCGCCTCTCCCGAAAACCTCCCTGAAGAAAATGTCTCCCGAAATTCAACTGTAGCTGGAGGCCACGCCCCCTCCAGCTCAAACATGCACAGTTCGAAGCTTGAAAAGGAGGATTGCAGGCGGATCAGACGGCATTTAAAGTAATTTTAAAAAACGACTGCTAATCCTCCTCCTTTTTGACCGGACGACCGCGGAGAATTAAGGTAAGAACACTCCGGAGGCAGAAGTTCATTAAGAGGGGCGGACTCACCATCTCTCAGCCATGTTTCCGACACACAGAGGAAGTCAAGTCTGCGGGAAGTGAAGAAATCCTTCAGGATAAACGTTTTGTTTGTCAAAGATCTTGCGTTCACAAGACCGAACCTGGCGGGGGCCGGCACGTCCAAGGGCGCAGCTGGTCCAGGTGGGGCCGACACACA
>NC_084612.1:3773866-3791366 GCF_033978795.1 Nerophis ophidion
TGATGAAAAAAACACTTAGGGTAATTGAACGGTTTTAAAGAGGAGAAAACACGTAAAAAATGTAAATAACATTTTTAAACATAGTTTATCTTCAATTTTGACTCTTTAAAATTCAAAATTCAACCGAAAAAAAAGAAGAGAAAAAATAGCTAATTTGAATATTTTTGAAAAAATGAAAAAAAATAATTTATGGAACATCATTAGTAATTTTTCCTGATTAAAATTAATTTTACAATGTTGATGACATGTTTTAAATAGGTTAAAATCCAATCTGCACTCTGTTAGAATATATAACAAATTGGACCAAGCTATATTTCTATCAAAGACAATTCATTATTTCTTCTAGATTTTCCAGAACAATAATTTTAAAAGAAATTCAAAAGACTTTGAAATAAGATTTAAATTTGATTCTGCAGATTTTCTGGATTTGCCAGAATAATTTTTTTGAATTTTAATCATAATAAGTTTGAAGAAATATTTCACAAATATTCTTCGTCGAAAAAACAGAAGCCAAAATGAAGAATTAAATTAAAATGTATTTATTATTCTTTACAATAATAAAAAAAGAAAAAATACTTGAACATTGATTTAAATTGTCATGAAAGAAGAGGAAGGAATTTAAAAGGTAAAAAGGTAAATGTGTTTTAAAATCCTGAAATAATTTTTAAGTTTGTATTTTTTCTCTAAAATTGTCTTTCTGAAAGTTATGAAAAACAAAGTAAAAAATAAATGAATTTATTTAAACAAGTGAAGAACAAGTCTTTAAAATATTTTCTTGGATTTTCTAATCTTATTTGAGTTTTATCTCTCTTAGAATTAAAAATGTCGAGCAAAGCGAGACCAGCTTGCTAGTAAATAAATAACATTTTAAAAATAAAGGTAGCTCACTGGTAAGTGCTGCTATCTGAGCTATTTTTAGAACAGGCCAGCGGGCCACTCATTTGGTCCTTACAGGCTACCTGGTGCCCGCGGGCACTGCGTTGGTGACCCCTGTTCTAAACTATAGTGCCAAAAGTATTTTGCCACCCATCCAAATGATCAGAATCAGGTGTGTAAAATCAAACAGTTAGGCATGGAGACTGTTTCTACAAACATTTGTGAAATAATCAGTGATTTCCAGCATGGAACTGTCATAGGATCCCACCTGTGCAACAAATCCAGTCATGAAATTTCCTCGCTTTCCAAAGTCAACTGTCAGCTTTATTATAAGAAAATGGAAGAGTTTGGGAACAGCAACTCAGCCACAAAGTGGTAGGCCAGGTAAACTGTCAGAGGAGTCAGCGGATTTTGAAGCGCATAGTGCAAAAAGGTCGCCAACTTTCTCTACAGTCAGTTGCTACAGAGCTCCAAACTTCATGGGACCTTCCAATTAGCCCACGTACAGTACGCAGAGAGCTTCATGGAATGTGTTTCCTTGGCCGACCAGCTGCATTTAAGCCATAAATCACCAAGTCCAATACAAAGCGTCAGATGCAGTGGTCTAAAGCACGTTGCCACTGGACTCTAGAGCAGTGGTTCTCAAATGGGGGTACGCGTACCCCTGGGGGTACTTGAAGGTATGGCAAGGGGGGACGTGAGATTGTTTAAAAATATTCTAAAAATAGCATCAATTCAAAAATCTTTTTATAAATATATTTATTGAATAATACTTCAAAGAGAAACTGTTTATTATATACCACCCAGACCTGTCATCCCTCAACAAGCGCAGTGAAATTGTATCAGCAGGCCGTCACAGACGGAGACACCTCCTAGGTAACACATGAACAAATCCCCACGCCCCTACGCCTGCCTGTACCTACCCACTCTGTGCTCTATACAAACCATAGTATGTGAATGCTTCCATTAAAATCTTCTGATGATTGAGGGAACCCCTCATGAAACAGTTCTGTAGAGATGAAATAGTCTTGTCATGGTCTCTGACGCTGCTAATAAGGAGACAGGGGATTTGATAACTCGTTCCAGCTGAGATATCCACTCACCTGTTCGCTGCTTCATGACCGGCACCTGCACACACCCTGCCCGCAGGGAATGCGTGGACCACGCCCCTTCCACATAATTATTTAAGTTAAGTTAAAGTACCAATGATTGTCACACACACACACACACACACTAGGTGTGGTGAAATTTGTCCTCTACATTTGACCCATCCCCTTGATCACCACCTGGGAGGTAAGGGGAGCAGTGGGCAGCAGGGGTGCCGCGCCCGGGAATCATTTATGGTGATTTAACCCCCCGGCATGGCGTAGTGGGTAGAACAGCCGTGCCAGAAACCAGAGGGTTGCAGGTTCGCTCCCCTCCTGTTGACATCCAAATCGCTGCCGTTGTGTCCTTGGGCAGGACACTTCACCCTTGCTCCCGGTGCCGCTCACATTGGTGGTGGTCGGAGGGGCCGTAGGCACAAACTGGCAGCCACGCTTCCATCAGTCTACCCCAGGGTAGCTGGGTTCCCATTTCTCTGTGAGCGTTTTGAGTATGTAGATAAGTCTAATTTAAATCTAACCCATTATTATTATTATTATTATTAATTCCAACCCTTGATGCTGAGTGCCAAGCAGGGAGGCAATGGGTCCCATTTTTATAGTCTTTGGTATGACTCGGCCGGGGTTTGAACTCACAACCTACCGATCTCAGGGCGGACACTCTAACCACTAGCCCACTGAGTTTATATATCATCACACAACTCTTACGCTTAAGGGCCGTTGCTATAGTTATTACCAATTGTGCTGAAATGGTATTTGTCTATGCAAAGCTGCAAGTATGGAATATTTACTGTGAACATGTTTAGCGTAAGGCTACCTGTATGGGCTATTGTCAACAACTCGTGATCTAATTGGCTATCGCAATTGTCTATCCGGCAGAATTCACACAGCCCTGGCAACCAGCTAGCTGAATTCTGATTGGATAAAAGCTGTAACGTAAAAACAAAAAATACTGGAGCCATGAAGAGAATATGGTGAATACTTCATGGAACGTTTTTGATTGATCGATTGAAACTTTTATTAGTAGATTGCACAGTTCGGTACATATTCCGTATAATTGACTACTAAATGGTAACACCCGAATAAGTTTTTCAACTTGCTTAAAGGCCTACTGAAACCCACTACTACCGACCACGCAGTCTGATAGTTTATATATCAATGATGAAATATTAACATTCCAACACATGCCAATACGGCCGGTTTAGTTTACTAAATTGCAATTTTAAATTTCCCGCGGAGTTTCTCGTTGAAAACGCCGCAGAATGATGACACGTGCGCGTGACGTCACGGACTGTAGAGGACATATTAGCGCAGCACCATTTGCGGCTAAAAGTTGTCTCTTTTCATCGCGCAATTAAACAGTATTCTGGACATCTGTGTTGCTGAATCATTTGCAGTTTTTTCAATTAAAAATGGAGAAGTCATAGTAGAAAGATGGAGTTTGGAAGCTTTAGCCTTTAGCCACACAAACACACGGTGATTCCTTGTTTAAAATTCCCGGAGGTGAAGCTTTACTATGGATCAGAGCGGTCAAGCGAACATGGATCCCGACCACTTGTCAACCGGCAGGTTTCGGTGAGAAAATTGTGTTAAAAAGTCGCCTCTTACCGGAGATCTGTGGCGTTTGCGCCGTCCTTGTATCTGCCGTCGACTTCCCTCAGACACTGGCCTCAAGACACCTGTGGACACACCCCTCCGACTATCAGGTACTACTTGATCTCACTAAAACACTAGGAACACAATAGAAAGATAAGGAATTTCCCAGATTTATCTTAGTAAATGTGTCTAAAAACATCTGAATCCGTCCCAATGCAATCGCCTTTTTTTTTAAACTTTATTTATTTATTTTATTTTTTTCTTGTCCTTCGCTATCAATATCATCATCCACGAATCTTTCATCCTCGCTCAAATTAATGGGAAAATTGTTGTTTTCCCGGTCCGAATAGCTCTTGCAGCTGGAGGCTCCCATTAAAAACAATGTGAGGACGTGAGGAGCCCTCACCCTTGTGACGTCATCGTCTGCTACTTCCGGTACAGGCAAGGCTTTTTTATTGGCACCAAAAGTTGCGAACTATATCGTCGACCTTCTCTACTAAATAATTTCAGCAAAAATATGGCAATATTGCGAAATGATCAAGTATGACACATAAAACGGACCTGCTATCCCCGTTTAAATAAGAAAATCTCATTTCAGTAGGCCTTTAAGGGCTGTTGCTATAGTTATTACTAATTGTGCGGAAATTGTATTTTTCTTCGTCCTTGCAATGCTGCAAGTATGGAATATTTACTGTGAACACGTACAGCGTAAGGCGACCTGTATGGGCTACTGTCAACAACTCGTGATCAGATTGGCTATCGCAACTGTCTATCCGGCAGAATTCACACAGCCCTGGCAACCAGCTAGCTGTATTCTGACTGGATAAAAGCTGTAACGTAAAAACAAGAAATACTGGAGCCATGAAGAGAATATGGTGAATACTTCATGGAACGTTTTTGATTGATCGATTTAAACTTTTATTAGTAGATTGCACAGTTCGGTACATATTCCGTATAATTGACCATTAAATGGTAACACCCGAATAAGTTTTTCAACTTGTTTAAAGGCCTACTGAAACCCACTACTACCGACCACGCAGTCTGATAGTTTATATATCAATGATGAAATGTTAACATTGCAACACATGCCAATACGGCCGGTTTAGTTTACTAAATTGCAATTTTAAATGTCCCGCGGAGTTTCTCGTTGAAAACGTCGCAGAATGATGACGCGTGCGCGTGACGTCACGGATTGTCGGGAAATATTAGCGCAGCACCATTTGGGGCTAAAAGTCGTCTCTTTTCATCACACAATTAAACAGTATTCTGGATATCTGTGTTGCTGAATCATTTGCAGTTTGTTCAATTAAAATTAGTCTCATTTCAGTAGGCCTTTCAGGGCCGTTGCTATAGTTATTACTAATTGTGCGGAAATTGTATTTTTCTTCGTCTGTGCAATGCTGCAAGTATGGAATATTTACTGTGAACACGTACAGCGTAAGGCGACCTGTATGGGCTACTGTCAACAACTCGTGATCAGATTGGCTATCGCAACTGTCTATCCGGCAGAATTCACACAGCCCTGGCAACCAGCTAGCTGTATTCTGACTGGATAAAAGCTCTAACGTAAAAACAAGAAATACTGGAGCCGAATAAGACATGAAGAGAATATGGTGAATGCTTCATGGAACGTTTTTTGCTTAATTAAAACTTTTATTAGTAGATTGTACAGTACAGTACATACTCCGTACAATTGACCACTAAATGGTAACACCCGAATACGTTTTTCAACTTGTTTAAGTCCACGTTAATCAATTCATGGTAGATTCAACTGAACTTTTATTAATCTATAATCATGATTTATGTTAGGCATACCACTGCTTTTAAAGTACATCCAAGTTTCCTATAGTTGGATAAAGATGTACAGGCAGAATAATGCTAGCTGAAACATGAGGTGTGTTCCACCACACCAAGATAGACACGTCAAAATGTCCCCTGAGACCAACTGGAAGTTTTTAAGTCCAGATGCGAGACGCTGCCAGAGGTTGTTGACAAAGTAAAGATTCCGCGATGACAGTCGCTTGTTGACCGTAACCAGAAGCTAGCGTTAGCGCTCCATTAGGTAATGGCGTTGAAGCGCCACCGACACCAGAGAGACCGACACGCTCTGTAGTCGGAGCGGAAGATTCCAGGAACAGGGCCAAATGATTCCCTTTCAGGATGTGAAGAACCGCAAAGGTACTAAGCAGAACGCTTAGTGTACACTGTACGTGTACAGTATATACAGTACTCTCCATGGTCTGTTCCACATGCGACCTGGCCTGTTTCCTGTCCGTCCAACATATTTGCACACGGCAACACAAAACCACACGGGTCAACTCTCCTACTGCCCTCACGTGCTCGTGCAGAATACCTCAGAACTTGTTTTCTAACCCTTTAAAGGCCTACTGGAACCCACTACTACCGACCACGCAGTCTGATAGTTTATATATCAATGATGAAATATTAACATTGCAACACATCCCAATACGGTCGGTTTAGTTTACTAAATTGCAATTTAAAAATTCGCGCGGAGTATCCTGTTGAAAACATCGCGGTATGACGATGCGTGCGCGTGACGTCACGGATTCTAGCGGACATTTTGATCCAGCACCGATCCCAGCTATAAGTTGTCTGCTTTAATCGCATAATTACACAGTATTCTGGACTTCTGTGTTGCTGAATGTTTTGCCATTTTGTTCAATGAATAATGGAGACGTCAAAGAAGAAAGCTGTAGGTAAGAGGCGGTGTATTGCGGCCGTCTTTAGCAACACAAACACAGCCGGTGTTTCCTTGTTTACATTCGGCTCTTACCGTAGACATGAGCGGAGAGTTTGCGTCGTTCTTATTGCAGCTGCGGAGTCTCTTGGCTCTTCCCACCGGCCTTCAGATGCTTACACCGTGGAGGAAGAAAAAAAAAAATCTCAACCTGTCTGCCTTGCCTCGTCGAGAAACGTGGCTTCCCTCGGAGACACTGGCGGTCACCAGACCCGTGGCCACACCCCTCCGACTTTCAGGTATGACCATATAATCTTACTAAAACACTATTAACACAATAAGCAGATAAGGGATTTTCCAGAATTATCCTAGTAAATGTGTCTAATAACATCTGAATCGCTCCCACTACCCTCGTCTTTTTTTTTCTTTTCTAGTCCTTCACATTCACTTTCCTCATCCACGAATCTTTCATCCTCACTCAAATTCATGGGGAAATCCTCGCTTTCTCGGTCTGAATCGCTCTCGCTGCTGGTGGCCATGATTGTAAACAATGTTCAGATGTGAGGAGCCCTACAACCCGTGACGTCACGCGCACATCGTCTGCTACTTCCGGTACAGGCAAGGATTTTTTTATTAGCGACCAAAAGTTGCAAACTTTATCGTCATTGTTTTCTACTAAATCCTTTCCGCAAAAATATGGCAATATCGCGAAATGATCAAGTATGACACATAAAATGGACCTGCTATCCCCGTTTAAATAAGAAAATCTCATTTCAGTAGGCCTTTAACTGTAGGGTGACCATATTCTGAAATCCCAAAAAGAGGACACATATATGCGTGCCAAGGCAGGGACTAGGTGAAAATTTGCCAATGATACTCAAACTTGCTTTATAAATCATATATTTATTTAAGTAAAGCATTTTTTCTCCTCTGTTGACTGCTGTGTTGGCGCTAGGGATTTTTAAAATGGGGTCCCAGGGACCCCATCAAGTCATAAAAATGGGGTCCCACAATACATTTTTGGGGTCCCACTTTTTTGTAAGCGTTTTGAAAACAAACGATAAACTTATTCATTATCCTGTTATATCTCACATTGTATATCGTGTTTTGGAAAGAGGTTGTCATAAACGTTACTTAATTCATTAAAAAAAAAGAAAACAAATGTGTATGCATATGTAAATGTATTCAGTTACAAACATTCATTAACTTTCTTCTTTCCTTCATGGATCTAAACCAGTGGTTCTTAACCTTGTTGGAGGTACGAACCCCACCAGTTTCATTTGCGCATTCACCGAACCCTTCATAAGTGAAAAAAAAAAATAATAATTTTTCTTTCAAATTCAAGACAAAGTTATATGTTTTTGGTAACACTTTAGTATAAGGGACATATTCTAAGTAACAAACACTTAATTTTGTCATGATCTGTGGTCTGGAACATGTTTTTGTTAGTTTTTGGACTCTTTTAGTTCCTGTTTGCGCTCCCTTGTTTTGTTCGGTTACCATGCCGACTTATGATTTTCACCTGCTTCTGGTGTTCGGACCGCACACCTGTTTCTAGTCAAGACCCTTATTCAAGCCTGTCTTTGCCAGTCAGTCGGCCTCCCGTCATTGCTTGTTTTCACGCGATACCCCAGTTCATGTTGCCCGAGTCATGCCGTGTCCACGTAAGTCTTGTTTATTTCTTGCCACCGTTTTGTGTTTGTTCGAAGCCATAGTTTATGTTTGTTTGTTTCATGCCACAGGTTTTGTGTTTGTTCCATGCCATAGTTTATGTTGTTTTACCTCATGCCCGCCAAGATTTCTTGCAAGCTTTGTCCGGAATAGTCCGTTTGCATCCCGGGAGAACAAACCTCGCACTAAGCTGCGACCCCTCCGTCATGACAGAATGATCATAAATCGACATGGTAACCAAACAAAACAAGGGAGTGCAAACAGGAACTAAAATAGTCCAAAAAAATAACAAAAACATAATCCAGACCACAGATCATGACCAATTTAGAGTTATTTTGACACTAAGGGAACATATTCTAAGTATTCAAGACTGAATACATTTAAGTCTCACCTTAAAAGTCATTTGTATACTCTAGCCTTTAAATAGACTCCCTTTTTAGACCAGTTGATCTGCCGTTTCTTTTCTTTTTCTTCTATGTCCCACTCTCCCGTGTGGAGGGGGCCCGGTCCGGTCCGGTGGCCATGTACTGCTTGCCTGTGTATCGGCTGGGGACATCTCTGCGCTGCTGGTCCGCCTACGCTTGGGATGGTTTCCTGCTGGCTCCGCTGTGAACGGGACTCTCGCTGCTGTGTTGGATCCGCTTTGGACTGGACTCTCGCGACTGTGTTGTATCCATTGTGGATTGAACTTTCACAGTATCATGTTAGATCCGCTCGACATCCATTGCTTTCCTCCTCTCCAAGGTTCTCATAGTCATCATTGTCACCGATGTCCCACTGGGTGTGAGTTTTCCTTGCCCTTATGTGGGCCTACCGTGGATGTCGTGGTGGTTTGTGCAGCCCTTTGAGACATTAGTGATTTAGGGCTATATAAGTAAACATTGATTGATTGATTGATAATTGAGAGTTATTTGGTTAGGGTTAGGGTCATGGTTAGAGGTTTAGGGTTATAATAAGGCCATGCCGAATAGGCATTAATAGGTACTTAATAATGACTAGTTAAAAGCCAATATGTTACTGATTTACATGTTAATATGCAACTAATTAACGGTGAATATGTTCCCCATACTTAAGTGTTAGCATGTTGTTTTTACTGGTGCACAAAGTGAACCGTGCATGAACATCACCTTGTTCAAACAACAAAACCAACACAGTGCATAAACTCACAACAGATTACACACCTGAAAATCAGTCAGCTGTTGCCGTATCCGTAATACGCCGATAGGGAGAAGTTTGTATTCACACGATGAGTCGGGGGTGTTTTGACCTCCACCGAACCCCTGAGGCCGAATCACTGAACCCCTAGGGTTCGATCGAACCCAGGTTAAGAACCACTGATCTAAACTTTACCGCTGCTGGTAGTTTTTTTATGTTTTTATTTAATCAGTTGTAAGTGTGCGGCGTCTTCAGTAATGCGGACGTTGTATCGATCCGTTGTGGTGAAGAAGGAGCTGAGCCGGAAGGCAAAGCTCTCAATTTACCGGTCGATCTACGTTCCCATCCTCACCTATGGTCATGAGCTTTGGGTCATGACCGAAAGGATAAGATCACGGGTACAAGCGGCCGAAATGAGTTTCCTCCGCCGGGTGGCGGGTCTCTCCCTTAGAGATAGGGTGAGAAGCTCTGCCATCCGGGAGGAACTCAACGTAAAGCCGCTGCTCCTCCACATCGAGAGGAGCCAGATGAGGTGGTTCGGGCAACTGGTCAGGATGCCACCCGAACGCCTCCCTAGGGAGGTGTTTAGGGCACGTCCAGCTGGTAGGAGGCCACGGGGAAGACCCAGGACACGTTGGGAAGACTATGTCTCCCGGCTGGCCTGGGAACGCCTCGGGATCCCCCGGGAAGAGCTAGACGAAGTGGCTGGAGATAGGGAAGTCTGGGCTTCCCTGCTTAGGCTGCTGCCCCCGCGACCCGACCTCGGATAAGCGGAAGATGATGGATGGATGGATGGGTTGTAAGTGTATTTATTTCAGTATAAAAGTGTAAAAAGTGTTTTGTTTCGGTCATGAAATGATGATACTGGTGTATCAGGGCATACATACATGTTATATTTAACGCTTAAATCTCTGGAGTCAACATCAACTTCACATCCATCCCTCATTTCAAAATGTTTTTGTTTTTTTATGTTGTTTTTTTGTTTGTTTGTTTTCCGCCCTTTTTTTTTTGTCAAACAAAACCATGTTTTTAATGGCAAACACACAAAATATGCAAAATCCATCCATCCATCCATTTTCTACCGCTTATTCCCTTTCTGGGGTGGCGGGGGGCGCTGGCGCCTATCTCAGCTACAATCGGGCGGAAGGCGGGGTACACCCTGGACAAGTCGCCACCTCATCACAGGGCCAACACAGATAGACAGACAACATTCACACACTAGGGCCAATTTAGTGTTGCCAATCAACCTATCCCCAGGTGCATGTCTTTGGAAGTGGGAGGAAGCCGGAGTACCCGGAGGGAACCCACGCAGTCACGGGGAGAACATGCAAACTCCACACAGAAAGATTTGATCCCAGGACTGCAGGACCTTCGTATTGTGCGGCAGACGCACTAACCCCTCTGCCACCGTGAAGCCCATATGCAAAATCTTCCACCAGAAATATTTTTCTTAGTGGAATATTTGATGTGAAGTGAAGTGAATTATATTTATATAGCGCTTTTCTCAAGTGACTCAAAGCGCTTTACATAGTGACACCCAATATCTAAGTTACATTTAAACCAGTGTGGGTGGCACTGGGAGCAGGTGGGTAAAGTGTCTTGCCCAAGGACACAACGGCAGTGACTACTATGGCACAAGCGGGAATTGAACTCGGAACCCTCAAGTTGCTGGCACGGCCACTCTACCAACCGAGCTATGCCGCCCCATGTGAAGTAATGGGAACCCCGGATAGGTCAATAATTCATAATAACATTGATTTTGATTCAATAATATGTTTTTGAGCAATGACAGTTTGAAAGAAAAAAAAAACTGCTTTGTTTTATTAGTCAACATTGCAACTTTTTCTAAATTACATTTCACCTTTGAGCTTTTTTATTTCACTTTTGTTATGATTTAGTTTATTTTAATAGTATTTTTAGAATATGGCCTCTTTGGCACACATTTGACACCCCTGCTATAGATAATAAAAAAATTAAATCTGATAATTCTATCGCGTTCATCATAACACACGGTCACCATCTCTGCTTCAGTAAACAATGACGGTGATGACGTCTCTGACAGCGATGCTAACTTGTCAGCCACTTCTTCAAAAGACTCCTTTTGAACACTCCTCGTACATTAACACTTCAAAAGGTAAACAACTGCCCCGTTTTTTGACCTGCAAAGAATGTTTTTGAGGTGGAAGAGTCTACTCAGGTGCTGGTTAGCTTGAAGCTAACAGCTAACTTGTCTCCATCCTCGAACGATGTGGATCCAGCGGGAGATAAAAGTGAAGTTTCCATTGACTCACAAATACTAAAATAACTCATTTACTGGAGTTAAAAATGTTGACTTTACACTCACCTTAGTGTTTACCAAGAAGTCTATTTCCTTTTTACGGCAAACTCCAACCAACACTTCCTGTCAATAGCGTCACTTCCCTAGCTTTCCCGGAAGTCCCGCCCCCCAGCCAGAGTCATTGGCTAACACCCCGCAGCCACAGCCGCAGCCGCTTCTATATATATATATATATATATATATATATATAACTTAACCCTGGACCTACATTGAAAATACACGCAACCCTAATTCAAAATGCCAGACATTTGACGGACTTAAAAAGAGGACGTATGGTCAGTCTATGATACGTGTCGCCCTGCGATAAGGTGGCGACTTGTCCAGGGTATACGCCGCCTTCCGCCTGATTGTAGCTGAGATAGGCACCAGCGCCCCCCCGTGATTACAAAGGGAATAAGCGGTAGTAAATGGATGGATGGATGGATGTATACGTGTCAAATGTTGGCATGCTAACGTATTAGCTAGTTTCACATGCGTACACTTCCAAGTCATATTACTTGGTACTTGATACATGCTAACTTATTAGCTAATTTCACATGTGTACGCTTCCCAGACATATAACTTGGTACCTGATATGTGTCAAATGTTGGCATGCTAACGCATTTGCTAATTCCACATGCTTACACGTCCTAGTCATATAGCTTGGTACTTGATACATGCTAACTTATTAGCTAATTTCACATGCGTACACTTCCTAGTCATATAGCTTGGTACTTGATACATGCTAACTTATTAGCTAATTTCACATGCGTACACTTCCTAGTCATATAACTTGGTACTTGACACATGTTAACTGTTAGCATGCTAACGTATTAGCTAATTTCACATGTGTACACTTCCTGGTCATATAACTTGGTATTTGACATATGCTAACTGTTAGCATGCTAACGTTAGCATTCTAACATGCAACATTTTACAGCCGAACACCTCAGAGTAATAAACCTTGGTACTTGACACATGCTAACTGTTAGCTTGCTAACATTACGTGCCAACTTCTCAAGCCAATTTTGTAGTTTTACAGCTCAGAGTCATGTAACTTAGTATTTGATACATGTCAACTGTTAGCATGCTAATGTATTAGCTAATTTCACATGTGTAAACTTCCTGGTCATAGAACTTGGTACTTGATACTTGTCAATTGTTAGCATGCTAACTTATTAGCTAATTTCACATGGTTACACTTCCTAGTCATATGACTTGGTATTTGACATATGCTAACTGTTAGCATGCTAACGTTAGCATTCTAACATGCAACATTTTACAGCCGAACACCTCAGAGTAATAAACCTTGGTACTTGACACATGCTAACTGTTAGCTTGCTAACATTACGTGCCAACTTCTCAAGCCAATTTGGTAGTTTTACAGCTCAGAGTCATGTAACTTAGTATTTGATACATGTCAACTTTTAACATGCTAACATATTAGCTAATTTCACATGCGTAAACTTCCTGGTCATAGAACTTGGTACTTGATACGTGTCAACCGTTAGCATGCTAACTTATTAGCTAATTTCACATGGTTACCCTTCCTAGTCATATGACTTGGTATTTGACATATGCTAACTGTTAGCATGCTAACGTTAGCATTCTAACATGCAACATTTTACAGCCGAACACCTCAGAGTAATAAACCTTGGTACTTGACACATGCTAACTGTTAGCTTGCTAACATTACGTGCCAACTTCTCAAGCCAATTTGGTAGTTTTACAGCTCAGAGTCATGTAACTCAGTATTTGATACATGCTAACGTATTAGCTAATTTCACATGCGTAAACTTCCTGGTCATAGAACGTGTTACTCGATACGTGTCAACTGTTAGCATGCTAACTTATTTGCTAATTTCACATGTGTACACTTCCTGGTCATAGAGCTTGGTACTTGATACGTGTCAACTGTTAGCATGCTAACTTATTGACTAATTTCACATGTTTACACTTCGTAGTCATATAACTTGGTACTTGATACATGCTAACTGTTAGCATGCTAACGTATCAGCTAATTTCCCATGCGTACACTTTCTAGTCACGTAACTTGGTACTTGATATGTGTCAACTGTTGGCATGCTAAATTATTAGGTAATTTCACATGTGTACACTTCCTAGTCATATAACTTGGTACTTGATACATGCTAACTTATTAGCTAATTTTACATGCATACACTTCCTGGTCATACAACTTGGTATTTGATCCATGTTCACTGTTAGCATGCTAACTTATTTGCTAATTTCACATATGTACACTTCCCAGTCCTATGACGTGGTACTTGAAACGTGTTAACTGTTAGCATGATAACGATTAGCTAATTTCACGTGCGTACACTTCCTGGTCATATAACTTGGTACTTGATATATGTTTTTGATTGATTGATTGAAACTTTTATTAGTAGATTGCATATTCCGTACAATTGACCACTAAATGGTAACACCCGAATAAGTTTTTCAACTTGTTTAAGTCGGGGTCCACGTTAATCAATTCGTGGTAAACTGCTAGCATGCTAATTTATAAGCTAATTTCCCATGTGTAAACTTCCTAGTCATATGACTTGGTACTTGACACATGCTAACTGTTAGCATGCTAACGTTAGCATTCTAGCATGCAACATTTTACAGCCGAACACCACAGAGTAATAAACCTTGGTACTTGACACATGCTAACTGTTAGCTTGCTAACATTACGTGCCAACTTCTCAAGCCAATTTTGCAGTTTTACAGTTTAGAGTCATATACTTAGTACTTGATACATGTCAACTGTTAGCATGCTAACTTATTAGCTAATTCCACATGCGTACACTTCCTGGTCATAGAACTTGGTACTTGATATATGTTTTTGATTGATTGATTGAAACTTTTTTTAGTAGATTGCATATTCCGTACAATTGACCACTAAATGGTAACACCCGAATAAGTTTTTCAACTTGTTTAAGTCGGGGTCCACGTTAATCAATTCGTGGTAAACTGCTAGCATGCTAATTTATAAGCTAATTTCCCATGTGTAGACTTCCTAGTCATATGACTTGGTACTTGACACATGCTAACTGTTAGCATGCTAACGTTAGCATTCTAGCATGCAACATTTTACAGCCGAACACCACAGAGTAATAAACCTTGGTACTTGACACATGCTAACTGTTATCTTGCTAACATTACGTGCCAACTTCTCAAGCCAATTTGGTAGTTTTACAGCTCAGAGTCATGTAACTTAGTATTTGATACATGCTAACGTATTAGCTAATTTCACATGCGTAAACTTCCTGGTCATAGAACGTGTTACTCGATACGTGTCAACTGTTAGCATGCTAACTTATTTGCTAATTTCACATGTGTACACTTCCTGGTCATAGAACTTGGTACTTGATACGTGTCAACTGTTAGCATGCTAACTTATTGACTAATTTCACATGTTTACACTTCGTAGTCATATAACTTGGTACTTGATACATGTTAACTGTTAGCATGCTAACGTATTAGCTGATTTCCCATGCGTACACTTTCTAGTCACATAACTTGGTACTTGATATGTGTCAACTGTTGGCATGCTAAATTATTAGGTAATTTCACATGTGTACACTTCCTAGTCATATAACTTGGTACTTAAAACATGCTAACTTATTAGCTAATTTTACATGCATACACTTCCTGGTCATACAACTTGGTATTTGATCCATGTTAACTGTTAGCATGCTAACTTATTTGCTAATTTCACATATGTACACTTCCCAGTCCTATGACGTGGTACTTGAAACGTGTTAACTGTTAGCATGATAACGATTAGCTAATTTCACGTGCGTACACTTCCTGGTCATATAACTTGGTACTTGATATATGTTTTTGATTGATTGATTGAAACTTTTATTAGTAGATTGCATATTTTGTACAATTGACCACTAAATGGTAACACCCGAATAAGTTTTTCAACTTGTTTAAGTCGGGGTCCACATTAATCAATTCGTGGTAAACTGCTAGCATGCTAATTTATAAGCTAATTTCCCATGTGTAAACATCCTAGTCATATGACTTGGTACTTGACACATGCTAACTGTTAGCATGCTAACGTTAGCATTCTAGCATGCAACATTTTACAGCCGAACACCACAGAGTAATAAACCTCGGTACTTGACACATGCTAACTGTTAGCTTGCTAACATTACGTGCCAACTTCTCAAGCCAATTTTGCAGTTTTACAGTTTAGAGTCATATACTTAGTACTTGATACATGTCAACTGTTAGCATGCTAACTTATTAGCTAATTCCACATGCGTACACTTCCTGGTCATTTAACTTGGTACTTGATATATGTTTTTGATTGATTGATTGAAACTTTTTTTAGTAGATTGCATATTCCGTACAATTGACCACTAAATGGTAACACTCGAATAAGTTTTTCAACTTGTTTAAGTCGGGGTCCACGTTAATCAATTCGTGGTAAACTGCTAGCATGCTAATTTATAAGCTAATTTCCCATGTGTAAACTTCCTAGTCATATGACTTGGTACTTGACACATGCTAACTGTTAGCATGCTAAAGTTAGCATTCTAGCATGCAACATTTTACAGCCGAACACCACAGAGTAATAAACCTTGGTACTTGACACATGCTAACTGTTAGCTTGCTAACATTACGTGCCAACTTCTCAAGCCAATTTTGCAGTTTTACAGTTTAGAGTCATATACTTAGTACTTGATACATGTCAACTGTTAGCATGCTAACTTATTAGCTAATTCCACATGCGTACACTTCCTGGTCATTTAACTTGGTACTTGATATATGTTTTTGATTGATTGATTGAAACTTTTTTTAGTAGATTGCATATTCCGTACAATTGACCACTAAATGGTAACACTCGAATAAGTTTTTCAACTTGTTTAAGTCGGGGTCCACGTTAATCAATTCGTGGTAAACTGCTCGCATGCTAATTTATAAGCTAATTTCCCATGTGTAAACATCCTAGTCATATGACTTGGTACTTGACACATGCTAACTGTTAGCATGCTAACGTTAGCATTCTAGCATGCAACATTTTACAGCCGAACACCACAGAGTAATAAACCTTGGTACTTGACACATGCTAAGTGTTAGCTTGCTAACATTACGTGCCAACTTCTCAAGCCAATTTTGCAGTTTTACAGTTTAGAGTCATATACTTAGTACTTGATACATGTCAACTGTTAGCATGCTAACTTATTAGCTAATTCCACATGCGTACACTTCCTGGTCATAGAACTTTGTACTTGATACATTTGCGCATGTTAGACACATGCGTGTAAGAGTTGCGTAGAGGTGAGGTCACCCGTCACGAAGTTGGGTTTCCTCCTGGTTCCAAGTCCGTGGTAACATCAGAATCCCACAGAAGAGCGCCGCTCGCTTCCATCCAAGAAAGCATCAAGGTTTGAGTTTCTCCTGCGGGACAGGCTGGCCATCTGCAAGTTATTATCTCCTGACTGATTTGTTGACGGACTCAATGAAGTAGTGACAATTTTCATCTTGACTTTCACCCACCTGTCTCCACCGCCACCCCATCAGGGGCCGCCAGCGCCGCATCGAGCGTCAGATTAAAGCCGGCCGTATCATCTGGATCTCATCAGTTCGGGCCCGTCTCGAGGTTTTATGGCTTATTGTTCACTCGAGGGGGGCCCGGGGGTCTGGATCGTGATGATTTAGAGCTACGCCGCGTGGAGAATAAAACCATATTTCCTGCCGTCTTCCTCCTGATCAATTATTTTTAGAATCATTATTACGTCTCCCAAACCGTTTAAGATTACGTCACAAAAAACACGGACTTTAATGATTCCATTTGGTTTTGGCGAATCATCTTTATGTTTTGAAGCGTTATTCCCCTTTGCAGTGTGATGACCTTTGATAAAGACTTCCAGTCATAATAAGCAAGAAGAAGAATTGTTTAGTCGTGACTAAGCAGAATGTGGATTTTTTTTAATTTTAATCTCCATCCATCTTCTTCCGCTTATCCGAGGTCGGGTCGCGGGGGCAACAGCCTAAGCAAGGAAACCCAGACTTCCCTCTCTCCAGCCACTTCGTCTAGCTCTTCCCGGGGGATCCCGAGGCGTT